>NC_091626.1:8515000-8710000 GCF_027580195.1 Bos mutus
CAATTAACTCTCTAAGTTGTGTGAGGAGAACACTTAGACTTGAGTTGGGAGAAAGAGACATTCAGTGCTCAAACATCAGTAGCTTCAACATACTTTACAAACTTTGTCAAACAGCTTCCTGTGAATGTATGCACAGGAGCAAGCTGAGGGTCCAACTCAGGTCACACCAAGCATAGATTTTACTTTGGAAAATAACATTTCCCAACAGGCGGATTCACGTCCCATTCACTTCTGAAGATAAAACTCAATGCTAGAAAGGGTCCTCTTATTTTTGTCTAGTTGCACAATTCTATAGGGTTCTGAACCCTTGGCCAAGATTAGGCAAACACCACTTACAGGAAATAGCTTTTTATGGTCACTACCTCGCATGGGGTGGAGGCAGTGTGATCTAGCTGTCTGTGCCTTGGACCAATCAGAGCACAGATGGCCACTACCTAGGGGCAGGTTCCTGATGGAGCTATCTAACTTCTCATTGCTGATCTGCCTGGCAGGAATTCAGGGAGCTCAAACAGTAAATCCACTAAGAATTACCATTTTAACAAAAACCACTGTCAGGGGTGGCCTGGTGGGTAACTTGAAGTCTTTCACACTCCTGGGCATTGGGGCATTCTCCCAGTCCAGCTAGGATGGGGGTTGGCTTTCTTGACATCAGCTATTCATGTGTGGAGCTGCAAGTAGTTAGGTCATAAATCCTGGGTGAGTCTAGGACAGTAGTAAAGTTTGTTTATTAAGAAAGAGTCCTTCCCTCAAAAAACTAAAGAGAGAATTACCATATAATCCAGCAACTCCACTTCTAGACATATATACAAAAGAACTGAAAGCAGAGTCTCAAAGGTATATTTGCATGCCCTTGTCCACAGCAGCATTATTCAGAATGGCCAAGTAGAAGTGACCCAGGAGTCCACCAACAGATAAAGGGAAAACCAAAATATGATGTATACATACAACAGAATATCATTCAGGCTTCAGTCAGTTCAGTTCAGTCGCTCAGTCACGTCCGACTCTTTGCGACCCCATGGACTGCAGCACACCAGGCTTCCCTGTCCATCACCAACTCCCAGAGTTCACTCAAACTCATGTCCATCGAGTTGGCGATGCCATCCAACCATCTCATCCTCTGCCGTCCCCTTCTCCTGCCCCCAATCTTTCCCAGCATCAGGGTCTTTTCATTCAGCCTTAAAAGGGAGGAAAAACTGACACCTGGTCCAACAGCATGGTTGACCCTTGAGGATGTAACACTAAGTGAAATAAGCCAGTCACAAAAAGACAAATACCGTATGAGTTCACTTGCTTGAGGCACTCAGAGTGGTCAAAGTCATAGCAAGAGAAAGGAACTGGGGCAGGAAACAATAGGGAACTGCTCTTTAATGAATACAGGGTTCCAATTTTACAAGAAGAGAAAGTTCTGGGGATGGGTTGCACGACAATGTGAATGTACCTAATGCTACCGAGCTGTCCATTTAAAAATAGTAAAGATGATAAGTTTGTTATGTGTATTTTGTTATGTGTATTTTTACCATGATTAAAACAATAAAAATAAAAGTTCCTTCCTTCCTCTCTTCCTTTTCTTCTCCCTCCCTACCTTCCACCTTTCCTTTTTTTTTCTTTCTTATCAACAAGTAAAATACAAATACAATCTTATGGGTCAAACATTGCAGAAATACAGAAGTGATAATTCTGCACTAGTTCCCTCCTCAGTCACAACTACTCTGCCATTTGATGTACATTTTCCCAGCCCTTTATCTGTGGATTTTCATACACATTCATTCATGTGTGCACACACGTATATGCATACATTCATATACATTTTCACTCACACACATATTTCAGTTTAAATGGAACTCAGTTTTATCCATTGCTCTGGGCTTGGCTTGTTTGCTTGAAAAACACTGTTAAGGTTGTTTCCACATTTCAGAATTTCCTCAGGACACAAGAGGTCTCTTTAGCCTGCCTCTGCTGATGCCAGCAAGCCCGTGGACTCTGGAGCAGAGCACACCAGTCATTTCTGAAGGTTCCTACGGGCTCTGCGGATAGACCGAACACAAGGCCACCAACACACCCCTGCCAAGGCCAGATAACTGGCAGCAGATGGGTTTTCTGTTGGAAGCTACCCATTTCCATCAGTGCAGTGGGCTCTAGCACAAAACCATGTCTACTGATGCATGGGTGGTGGGGACTTGGGGAAACAGTGATCAGAGAAAGGGGACTACTGACTAGAGGCAAAGGGTGAGCACTATCTGGGAAGAACTACCAGATGGGCTTTGCCACCTTTATAAAATCTGAACAACTATATTGATCTGAGAAAAATACCCTCACCCTTTTAGCCTTTTCGAAATTGAGATGATAGTGCTGTTATGCATTAAAAGATGTTACCAGTCCCAAAGAGCAAGTATGGTCTTATACCAACTAACATCTGCTAAAATGTACCTGACTGCATTGGAAATGTTGCAGCAGATTGGTATAGCCGGGAATAATGAACCGCTGCACCCCACTGAAATGTAATTACACAGCCCTCTTGTTCTTAAACCTATAAGGTGAAAGAAAGATGAATAGTGAAAGTAAAAACCGCTGACCCTTCAAACTTTAATTTACGTTATGCATTCACTCGCCCTTCTGATAGGTTTTAGAAAGGTCATAATTTAGGGTATTTTTCAGTTGATAAATGATCTGTATGTTTGTGTTCACACGCACCGATTGATTTGTTATAGCCAAAATATTGTTTCTGTAACAACCCAAGGGCCCTTAACTAGACAAACGGTAAACTGGAATCCAAGGGGAGGCTGAGGGAACTCGGGGCCTGCCTGGAAGGGGCTGGCCTTTGCCCAAAGACTCCAGGATGACAGAGTGGGAAACGTGGGTGAGGATGCGAGGGCCAAACTGTGGGAGGAGGCGGCGGTGGCCGGAGCAGATGGAGCAGCGGCTTTGGCTCTTGGCAGGCCCTTGATCGTGGTCTCTTCAAACTCTCTGCCCAGTGTGGGTGGCTTCCACTGCAGCCCGAGCAAGTCTTGTCAAGACTTTCAAGCTGAGCTCCCTTTGGTGCAGAGTAAGCCAGCAGGGTTGTTAGAGCAATTTTCCCGCCTTTCCAGTCTTGGAAGAGGCTCCTGTTTCCGGGCCCAGTTGATGCATTATGCATCAGGGCTGCCTGCAACTGACAGCCCCTCAGCCCACATCGACTTGAAAAGCAATGGTGCTAATCAAAGCCGACACATTTGAATGTCCAGACACACACACAGAGAAATTTACTAATCAAAAAGTGTATTTCCTAGGGCTGTCTCCAGAGAAATCCGCGGGAAGAAATTGGAATAATTTATTAGCTTACAAGTTTTCGTTGACAGTTAGCCCAAAGCTATTTATCTCTGTAATAGAGAACGTCTCCAATGTGGCAAAATTGACCAAATCAAACAGCTTTGATCAGAAAATGAATCTGGCAAGCCTGCCTGTCGGAGGGTCCCAGGAGAAAGGGGGGAAACAAACAAAAAGATTTAACAAGTGGTCAATAGGAGAAAGAGAGCAAGAGAAAGGGATTTGGGAGAAGAAAAGAGCCAGGGAGAAAGAGCATTTTGCAAAGCCACAGCCCCAGCTCTGAAATGAATTGTTGAAGGAATAAATGATGCTTCACATCATAACATTTAACATGGTGCTTGTGCATTATCTGAGCCCTGCAGCCCAAACTGAGATGTGATTTTTATGGTAACAAGATGATGACAAACTGCTGAGAGACAGGGCCTGCTGCTGCTCGTGGGGAAATCAGCACAGGAAAGCCTAGAGAAATAGCTCTAGCTCTCCTGGCCCCGGGATCAGCGTTAGCCCATTTCTTCTAGAAGGCAACAACGATGCTGACGTTACCCAGTCTGCCTCAGGAAGCACAAAGTGCTTGCCCATAAAATGCTAAGTTGGCCAAAGGATACTGTAACCATGTGTGAGTCTAAAGGTAGGGCCCACTGAGGCCTCGGGCTTCCTCTTCCTCTCAAGGGCAGTGCCAGGGAGATTGTAGTGGGGGAGACCCATGTGGTGGGACAGGGCATCACTGCTTTCTACCTTAATCCCTTCTTCCAAAAGGCATACACATTGCAATAAAGGTAGAGCACCAAATACAGTTTTCAAACCCAGTGGCAGCTGGATAAATAAGACAATAATTAGGAACTTGGGGGAAACCCTTGAAGCATCAGAGCCTTACTTTACATATTAAAGTGGGTATCTCTATCATAGAGAATGGCCAACTACTACCTTTCAATCCCAGATTTGCCGAGGTATCTTCTGTCATGAACAACATTCCACTGCTAACACCCAAACGCACTCACTAGGCAAGGGGGTTGCTGTATTCAACAGTCAAACGGCTTAGAGGATGCTCCAGCAGCCAATGTATTTGTTCTCAAAATGAGTGCTGAAAAACCATCATCAGCATCACCACTCACTTTGTCCTAGAGAAAAGGTCTGTGTAAGCAGTTTGTGTTGAAATGCATTAGAAACCATGGTGAAAAGTTGGCTAAATATAAATATATATACAGTGGTGGAGGTGGTGAAGTCGCTAAGTGGTGTCCAACTCTTCTGCAACCCCATGGACTGTAGCCCACCAGGCTCCTCTGTCCATGGGATTTCCCACACAAGAATACTGGAGTGGGTTGCCATTTTCTTCTCCAGGGGATCTTCCTGATCCAGGGATTGAACCCTGGTCTCCTGCATTGCAGGCATATTCTTTACCACTGAGCCACCAGGGAAGACCATGAAGTTGGCAATAGTATTTACCAACAAAGAAAGATGCTAAAATATGGAGAGATGCTTTCATTCCCGGACCCTCTGGTCAGAATTGCTCCACGAGGACACTTGAGAGGGTAAGGCAGACACGAAAGGGAGTGTGAGCTTTGAAGGCTGAGAACACCGCTGGGGCACTGTCTGCAACCTCCATCTCAGGACACACTTTCCTTCTGTGTGTGAATCATATGCTCTGTATGGGATTATTATTACCTGCATAGCATGGTCTGTGGTAGGAATCAAAAGACACAATTACCACAAAGCATTTTGTAAAAGAATTAAGATCCTACACAAATGCTACTCTTCAGTCATGGGAGAAGGAAGATGATCAGCCATTTGCTTGATCAATCAAGTCCAGCTTAACTGAAGAAGATCTGTATCAGGAAACTAAGTCATATGCTCTGAGAGCTGGCCCCCTAGACATGATCCTGGGTATTTTCCTTAATAAGCAGCTTTATATCTTTTTTCTCTTTCTCCAGAGAACTGAGTTACAACCTCATAAAAAGGCACTGGCCAAATACCCAGCGCTCTGGGGACTGTCTCCTTTGGGCTACGTGCCCTTCCTCAGACATTTGGAGGAAAGATACAGTTGGCTTTAAATCCTTTCAGGCTCCCAATTCAGGTTTAAGTCCCCATGTCTGATCCATATGTCTGTGTATTCTTGGAGCTATAACCCCTGGCTAATTGAGTGCTAAAGGTAGATCAGCAATTTTGCTTGATCAACCAAGTTCAACTTAATCTACTCTGTAAAAGGACTTAGTGGACAGTATCTCAAAGTGAAACCATACAGACCAGACAATCAACTTGGTTTTGTTGATATTTTAGTGGGGCACAGGGGAAATAACATTTCGGCCAGTTCTAGATTTGTGTCTATGATGGCAAACGAGGCAGTTTAGCTTTATTGGATTAAAATTTGCAGTCTGTTTTGTGTAGGATAATGGGTGAGCCTGAGTGTCTGGATCAGGTCCTCCTGTGACTGCGTCAAAACTGTCCCTTGTTTATAAGAGGGTCCTTTTAACACCCATCCTGATGTTGGGACAGCCACACAGCACAGGTGTGCCCAGTGTCTTATAGCAACTCCCCTTGGAGCCACTCTCAGAAGCAGTCACGCCTCTGACCCAGGCTTTATGCTGTGCTCAGGAGCGGGATGAGCATGCTACCTTCTGCTGCATCCACAGGACCCTGTGCTCTAGTTTCTCAGCAACCCCACACTTGCCTGGTTGGGATCTTTGCATCGCTGATGTGCAACCTTCTCTCTGGAAACACAGAGCAACAGGTTCTGTTCAACAGTGTTGTTGTGTGATGTGAGGGCAATGTGCCAGGAAGTTGCCTCCAAGAATCAGACGCAAATGGGTTAACAAGGCTCAAGATTCTTATAGATCTCTGCCTCCTCCACCTTGAAGGGTTTTAATGTGTGTAAAAGCCACTGGCTCTTCCAATTAGACCACTGAAATGGTTCCTGGTATGAATTTAAAATGTTTTCTCTTGAGTAATTGATAAAGTATCCAATATTGGAGGCCCAGAATGAAGGATACAAGAGTTTATCAGAAAAAGACATTTCTCAAGGTATTCTTGATGCTCTAGCCATGTAATTCTGTCAAATCTTAACCTAAGCAGGAAACAAAGCATCTTAGGAGCCAAATGCTCACACAGACATGCAGAAATGTCCATCTTGAACCGAGAGGTTCTGCAAATGACATTTTTCTTGAAAACTTTGCTAAGGCTATCTGATATTCAGTGTACAGACTTAAAGGAAAGACAGAGATTGGGAAGGTGAGGAAGGTGTAAGTGGAAGACAGCCATACAAGGATTTAGGGAGCTGTTTTCCTTAGAAAACACTGTGACATTTTTCACAATTAAACAAATTTCCCCATAACTCCATCTAACTGCAGAATTAGGTTACAACTGGAATTTGTGAAATCTTCCTCTGCCTAAAGTTGAAATGGAAGCTATGACTGCCACTCCCAGGGTCCTGATCGCCCACAAACCTGGCCTAATTTTTTTTAAGAGCATAATGAGACTTCATAAATATATTAATTCCACCAAGACTTCAACAAGACTCCAGGTGTTCAAATTTCTTTTGACCTTAAAAATTCTACTTCAAAGCCATTCGATTAATTGAAATGGCCCCAATTAGCTTTAATTATATAACTATATAGCCAGTGAAGAAATGAATCTATATAGATAAGAGCCTAATGGAAAGAAAGAAAATACCCATTCTAAAGTTTGGCATGAATTAGTACTCAAGACACCACAGGAAAACTGACTTCTGCATTTTTAATGTTATTAAAATAGCTCCTAAACACATCCCAAACAGGATGGGAATATTTCCCACAAATACTATGTTTCAAGGGGTAACCAGAAAGAGCTGGCACAAATCTAGAAAGGATACAAATGAACTTACTTACAAAACAGAAAGAGACTCAGACTTGGAGAAGGAACTATGGTTGTGAGGGGAGGGATGAGGAAAAGGATAGTTAGGGAGTTTGGGACGGACGTGCACACACTCTGTTTAAAATGGATAATCAACAAGGACCTACTGTATAGCACAGGGAACTCTGCTCCATGTTGAACCGCAGCCTGGATGGGAGGGGAGTCAGGGGAGAATGGATACATGTGTGTATGGCTGAGTCCCTTTGCTGTTCCCCTGAAACTGCTGCAACATTGTTTGTCTATCAGCTGTATTCTAATACTGAAATAAAAAGTTAAAAAAAAATAGAACTGGCCACAGACTCCTCTCTAGATCAGAAAACTCTTGGTATAGAATTCAGTTTTACAGTTCAGTTAATTAGCAATGTTCTGAGCAAAAGTCTACCCCCCAACCATGCTTCTGAGACTTTAAATGAAGCCTGGTTCACAAAGAGAATCTTCCAGATACTTCTTTTTTTTTTCTCCAGATACTTCTGTTTAAACCAGCGGGGGAAAATTTAATGTACTAGTTCTGCTCAATCATTCTCCCCCCAACTTCATCATCTTATTTTCATTACAACAGTTTGTGTCCAGAGGGAAATGAGAATGTGTAGAGTCTGCTCTAAAACCTTCTTGCATCCATTAAGAGGTCCCACGTTTTAAAGAACCCGAAATGCAGAGGCTCTTAGCTCTCTTGAGATTCTGTACAACAGGATTCCTTCAAAGAAGTCAGAGGTGTTGAAAAAAGACTGGACAGGAGTTTTAACGTTTTTCTTCGGGTTTGTTTTTGTCAGTGGACAGGATTCTGCGTGTGGAATCGACAAACATTTGTGAGCTGTCCTATGGTCTACCTCAGACAACTGATGTTCAGATTAATCCCACCAGGCTGAGACCATGACCCTTGCTTTTCAGATTTGTGATCTGGGTTACACTGCCAGCCCTGAGTAAGCTGTGATGGGAACCTACATCTCTCTGACCCCAAGTCCACTCTGCCACTTCCTTGGGGAATGGAAAAGAGGTCCTGGTTTATTCTTAAATGAGAGATACACTCTGAGTTAAGTTCAGTCACTCAGTCATGTCCGACTCTTTGCAACCCCATGGACTGCAACACACCAGGTCTCCCTATCCATCACCAACTTCCGGAGTTGACTCAAACTCATGTCCATCAAGTTGGTGATGTCATCCAACTGTCTCATCCTCTGTCATCTCCATTTCCTCCCACCTTCAATCTTTCCCAGCATCAGGGTCTTTCCCCACAAGTCAATTCTTCAAATCAGGTGGCCAAAGTATTGGAGCTTCAGCTTCAGCATCAGTCCTTCCAATGAATATTCAGGACTGATTTCCTTTACAATGGACTGGTTGGATGTCCTTGCTGTCGAAAGGACTCTCAAGAGTCTTCTCCAACACCATAGTTCAAAACCATCAATTCTTCAGCACTCAGCTTTCTTCATAGTCCAACTCTCACATCCATACACTCTTTGCATGGTCCTAAACACTAACCTATACATTGGTCCATCCTGTCTGGTGGTCAGGATAGGCTAGTTATGCTACAGAACAGTCTTGCTCATACTACACATCAAAAGCAGACTGGCTGGGAGCTTCTGCATCCCAGAGTCTTTACATGAAGACAGAGGCTCTACTATCTTATCAAGTCAATACCTCAATGCAAAGTTTCAGGATTCACTACATCAAGGGAAGAGAGCATGGATGATTACAACACGGCTCTTAAATGCACTGCTCAGAAGTGACAGAAATCCATTCGTATTTTGTTGGCCAGAGCAAATCACATGGCCACACCTAACTTCAGGCCAATCCTCCCCTGTGCCTGGAAGAAGAGAAGCAGAAATCTCAGTGAGCTCCAGTCACGTCTACAACAGTTTCCTTGTTCATCAGGAGCCGGACTGTCATGCTAGTACCGGCTCTGCCACTTGATGAGCTCAGTGACCTGCCCATACCTCTTAACCCCACTGGTTCTACCTCCTCCTCTAAAGTGAGGGTTTGGGATAGATGGTCACCTCTCTGATTCTGTACCAGAACAAATTTATTACCTCTGCTAGATCTCAGAGCCCCACACTTCGGAGCAGGTCAGTGGGGTCAGCTCCAACTCGAGCGTGTGGCTCAGGCAAGACCATGCAGGGCACTGTGGAAATGGATTCATTTGTGCACACAACAGGGAAGCTGGTTCCAGTCAGCCAGTGCTTAGAGTTCTGAGAGAATCCACACAACCATGATGAATGTGTCAAGGATTCTGTGTCACAAAAGATACTTTGTTAACTCAGTTTGACAAAGGCATTTTAGTTTTAACTGCTTGTGACAGCAGCTTACTGTTTACTCATAAATGTGCCCCCCCACACAGGTGTTTCCCATTTTATATCATAGATGTGTTCCTTCAAAAAAGGAGGTGTATAAACTACATGTTAAAAATACAGAATCACTGCAAGAGTTTATGAAAAAACCTCTTAGTCAAAGAAAACCAATGAAAAAAAGACTTTCAGGAAGGTTGAAAAGATTATCTATAGTTTTACCTTTTCTCTAAAATGGTCCCTGATGACACCCAGGGTTTCTGGCACAGGGCACAGAGTCCAAAGACAGTCAACAATATTTGGGAGAGACTGAATAAAATTCAGTTGTTCATCTGTGGCTGACTAGTATTTTCATAAAACAGTGAAATGACACTTGACAGTACTTTCCAGTTTTAAAGCCTCACATTTACCTGGGACACGTAAGAGCATAAACTTCACTGTCAGGCTAGAACTTTGACCATGGCTGTTTGTTAGCACCTGTGAGCCTGGACATCTTACCTCTCGGAACCCACATCTCTGAAATAAGAGCCATATCAGCTTCTCCCAGGTGGCAGAGTTGAGTTCAGTTCAGTCACTCAGGCGTGTCTGACTCTGACACCCCACAGACTGCAGCATGCCAGGCTTCCCCGTCCATCACCAACTCCCGGAGCTTGCTCTAACTCATGTCCATCGAGTCGCTGATGCCATCCAACCATCTTATCCTCTGTCGTCTCCTTCTCCTCCTGCCTTCAATCTTTCCCAGCATCAGGGTCTTTTCCAGTGAGTCAGTTCTTCGCATCAGGTGGCTAAAATATTGGAGCTTTAGCATTAGTCCTTCCAATGAATATTCAGGACTGATTTCCTTTAGGACTGACTGGTTTGATCTCCTTGCAGCCCAAGGGGCTAGCTTTGACTAGATGGACCTGTGTTGGCAAGTTAATGTCTCTGCTTTTTAAGATGCTGTCTAGGTTTGTCAGTTTCTCTTCCAAGGAGCAAGTGTCTTTAAATTTCATGGCTGCAGTCACCATCTGCAGGGATTTTGGATACCCAAGAAAATAAAGCCTGTCACTGTTTCCATTGTTTCCCCATCTATTTGCCATGATGTGATGGGACCGGATGCCATGATGTGATAGGACCGGATGCCATGATCTTCATTTTTTGAATGTTGAGTTTTAAACCAGCTTTTTCACTTTCCTCTTTTACTTTCATCAAGAGGCTCTTCAGTTCCTCTTCACTTTCTACCATAAGGGTGGTATCATCAGCATATCCGAGGTTACCGATATTTCTTGTGGCAATCTTGATTTCAGCTTGTGCTTCATCTAGCCTAACATTTTACATGATGTACTCTGCATATAAGTTAAATAAGTAGGGTGACAGCCTTTGCGTAATCCTTTTCCAATTTGGAACCAGTCCATTATTCCATGTCTGGTTCTAACTATTGCTTCTTGACCTGCACACAGATTTCTCAGGAGGCAGGTAAGGTGATATGGTGTTCCCAACTCTTTAAGAATTTTCCATGGTTTGTTGTGATCCACACCGTCAAAGGCTTTGGCACAGTCAATAAAGCAGAAGTAGATGTTTTTCTGGAACTTTCTTGTTTTTTCTATGATCCATTGGATGTTGGCAATTTATCTCTAGTTCCTCTGCCTTTCTAAATCCAGCTTGAACATCTCAAAGTTCTCAGTTCACGTACTACTGAAGCCTAGTTTAGAGAATTTTGAGCATTATTTTGCTAGCATGTGAAATGAGTGCAACTGTGCATTAGTTTGAACATTCTTTGGCATTGCCTTTCTTTGGGATTGGAATGAAAACTGACCTTTTCCAGTCCTATGGCCACTGCTGAGTTTTCCAAAGTTGCTGGCATATTGAGTGTAGCATTTTCACAGCATCATCTTTCAGGATTTGAAATAGCTCAGCTGGAATTCCATCACCTCCACTAGCTTTGTTTGTAGTGATGCTTCCTAAGGCCCACTGGACTTCTCAATCCAGGATGTCTGGCTCTAGGTGAGTGATCACACCATTGTGGTTATCTGGGTCATGAAGATCTTTTTTGTATAGTTCTTCTATGTATTCTTGCCACCTTTTCTTAGTATCTTCTGCTTCTGTTAGGTCCATACCATTTCTGTCCTTTATTGTGCCCATCTTTGCATGAAATGTTCCCTCAGTATCTCTAATTTTCTTGAAGAGATCTCTGGTCTTTCCCATTCTATTGTTTTCCTCTATTTCTTTGCACTGATCACTGAGGAAGGCTTTCTTATCTCTCCTTGCTATTCTTTGGAAGTCTGCATTCAGATGGGTATATCTTTCCTTTTCTCTCTTTCCTTTTGCTTCTCTTCTTTTCTCAGCTATTTGTAAGGCCTCCTCAGACAACCATTTTGCCTTTTTGCATTTCTTCTTCTTGGGGATGGTCTCTATCCCTGCCTCCTGTACAAAATGACGAACCTCCGTCCACAGTTCTTCAGGCATTCTGTCTGTCAGATCTAATCCCTTGAATCTGTTTGTCACTTCCACTGTATAATCATAAGGGATTTGATTTAGGTTGTACCTGAATGGTCTAGTGGTCTTCCCTACTTTCTTGAATTTAAGTCTGAATTTTGCAATAAGGAGTTCATGATCTGAGCCTCAGTCAGCTCCCAACCTTGTTTTTGCTGACTGTATAGAGCTTTTCCATCTTTGGCTGCAAAGAATATAATCAATCCGATTTTGGTATTGTCTACCTGGTGATGTCCAGAGTCATTTCTTGTGTTGTTGGAAGAGGATGTTTGCTATGACCAGTGCATTCTCTTGGCAAAACTCTGTTAGCCTTTGCCCTGCTTCATTTTGTACTCCAGGGCCAAATTTGCTTGTTACTCCAGGTATCTCCTGCCTTCAATCTTTCCCAGCATCAGGGTCTTTTGCTCTGAATCCGTTCTTCCCATCAGGTGGCCAAAATACTGGCATTTCAGCTTCAGCATCAGTCCTTCCAATGAATACTCAGGACTGATTTCCTTTAGGATGGACTGGTTGGATCTCCTTGCAGTCCAAGGGACTCTCTAGAGTCTTTTCCAACACCACAGGTTCAAAAGCATCAATTCTTTGAACTCAGCCTTGGAACTTCTTTATACTCCAACTCTCACATTCATACAAGACTACTGGGAAAACCATAGCTTTGACTAGACAGACCTTTGTTAAAAAAGTAATGTCTCTGCTTTTTAATATGCTGTCTAGGTTGGTCATAGCTTTTCTTCCAAGGAACAAGCATCTTTTAATTTCATGGCTGCAGTCACCATCTGCAGTGATTCTGGAGCCCAAAAAAACAGTCTCTCACTGTTTCAATTTGGTTAGTTTTCTGTGATTGTGGTTTTCATTCTGTCTGCCATCTGAAGGAGAAGGATAAGAGGCTTATGGAAGCTTCCTGATGGGAGAGACTGACTGTGGGAGAAACTGGGTCTTGTTCTGACGGTGGGGCCATGCTCAGTAAATCTTTAATCCAATTTTCTGTAGATGGGCAGGGCTGGGTTCCCTCCCTGTTGTTCTGTTTGAGGCCAAACCATGGCGGAGGTAAGGAAGGTAATAGCTGCCTCCTTCAGCAGGACTTGTGCAGCCACAGTTGTTTTCAGTGCCCCCGACCCCGCAGCAGGCCACTGCCCACACCTCTGCCAGGGACTCCTGGACACTCACAGGCAGATCTGGCTCAGTCTCTGGTGGGGACACTGCTCCTTTCTCCTGGCTCCTGGTGTGCACAAGGTTTTGTTTGGCTTGTGTTTGCCAAGAGTCTGTTTCCCCAGGCCTGTGGAAGTTCTGTAATCAAATCCCACTGGCCTTCAACGTCAAATTCTCTGGGGGTTCTCAGTCTCTTTGCCCCATCCTCAGGTTGAGAAATCTGTTGTGGGTTCTAGAACTTTCTTAACAGTGTGAGAATTTCTTTGGTATAATTGTTCTGCAGTCTGTGGGTTGTCTGCTTGGTGGCTGTATGGTGGAGCTAATGGCGATCTCCTCCAAGAGGGCTTAGGTCACATGCTGCGTGACCCAGGTCTGCTGCAGCCAGAGCCTCTGTGCCCACCATGATTTCTCTCCCTTTTCTGTGATGCAAGAAAGAGAAGTATCCTTATCCTCATTAGACAGAGGAGAAAGCTGAGGCCCAGAGAGACAAAGCAGCTTACCCAGCATCTCATAAACACAGGATCAGAGCCCTGACTTGTGATCAGCTCTTGCTAGCATACCACCTCACCAGCCCATGTGGGCAGGCAGATATCTGTAGAGACCGTGTAAATCACATGCCGTAGACCGGATGTGCTTGTCATGTGTATACTGTTTTGTGACTGTGTCTTTCCACCTGGGCTAGTCACGCCCTGAGAGTCTTGTGCTCTCATTACCTTTGTCTCAGTGGTGGGTATGCTCAGTGCGTGCTTATCCACTAGTTGATTTTCCAGCTGTTGTAGATCCACCCAGCTAACTAGGACACAACAGCACATTTAATAATTAAGGGAAGAACTTGGTTTTCAGGAACTCTGCCATCAGACTGACAATTATAAAGGACATCGTAACTCATTTTAGGGTATGGAAGGAAAATAATAATACTGCCTAAAATGCTGAGATGATTAAGTGCTCTTCTTGCTCAGACACCCTCCTTCTTCCCTTTTGAGTGTCACTCAATAGTTGGTGATGACCCTGATGAGTATGCATTCCTAACAGATACAGACTGAGTACCTACTAGGCGGCAGGCATTGACCCATGATCCAGGTAATAATGATGAACAAGCATAACCCCTAACCTCATGGAGCTTATGGGAATATAAGACTGTCAACAAGTGAATATTTATAATTATAAATTATAATAAATGAAGGAAAAGAATGAGGAACAAAGAACGTAGCTGGGGGTCTAATTTAGTTCAGGAGTTAAAGAAAGCTCCCATGAGGAAGTGATAACCACAGTTGACCCATGAATAATACTGGGGTTAATCTGTGTATAACTTATAGTTGGCCCTCTGCATGCTTGGCTCTTCTGCATTCATGGATTCGACCAACCACAGACTGTGTGGTATTGTATAAGTGGATCCATGAAGTTCAAACCCATTTTGTTCAAGGGTCAACTGTACATTAAGATATGAGAGAAACTGGCAGAAATCAGTCAGGCAAAAGGTGAGAGAAAGAGCATTCCAGGTAGAAGGATCAGTATTGTGGAAGCCGAGGGCTGGAAAGGGCTTGGAATGGAAGTGACGTTAGGGGACCATTGCACAGGGAACTAGAGAGACAAGAGAGAAGGTGAGACCAAGAATTGGTAGCACCAAATTCTCGTAGGCCATATCAAGTTGCAGGGCTTCCCTCTTAGCTCAGTTGGTAAAGAATCTGCCTGCAATGCGGGAGACCCTGATTTGATTCCTGGGTCAGGAAGATCCCCTGGAGAAGGGAAAAGCTACCTACTCCAGTATTCTGGCCTGGAGAATTCCATGGTCTGTATAGTCCATGGGGTTGCAAAGAGTCAGACACAACTGAGTGACCTTCACTTTCAATTTCATATCAAGTTGCAATGGAAAAATTATAAGCAGAAAAATCATATGCTTGAACTTATGTTAACAGATCTCTCTATTATTAAATAGAAAAATAAGTTCCATTTAAGAATGGGTTCAACCTAAATGGGCAGATGCAGAAGTGAGGAGACTAGTTGGGCGATGTTGCCATTGTCCAGGTGAAGGGTGAGGTTGGCTTGGACTTGGTGGCAGTGAGAAGAAGAGACATGAATGAAATTGCAAAATAATTCAGAAACACAATTGATGGGATGTGGTGAAGAATTTGATAAGCATGGTGGGCGAGAGAAAGATGGCTCTCATGTTTCTGGGTGTCTGGACTGATTTCCTAAGATTTTCAGGAAAATCTCTTCTAAGATAGACAGTGGGGATAGGAAGAGTTCAGGTCTGGCCATTTTGCATTTGAGAGGCCTCTGAGACATCCAAGAAGTCACTGGATATAAAAATTTGGAGCTTAACATATTTGGGGATCCTTGGCACCCAGGTACTATTAAAGTAATGGGTTGGTGAGATCACCTAGGGAGAGAACAGACCTCTGGACCAGTGAAGAAACTGAGGAGAAAACCAAAAGAATGAAGTGTCACAGAAACAAAGAAACACTGCGTGCTTGGGAAGGAGGGGGTGGTCTGTTGCATCCTGGGAGGTGAGGCAGGATGAGACCTGAAAGTATCACCAGGTTGGACCACATGGAAGTTGCCTGTGATGTTGACAAGAATGGAGGGTAGATGATGAAGCAGGAGGGAACCAGAGACGAGAATGGGACCTGAGGAGAAGAAACAGCACTCCATGAACACCTCTGAGAAGCTTGAAGGACAGTGGAGAGAGAAGAGCTTGAGGAGCACATGGGACCGCAAAGTGAAAGTGAAAGTTGCTCCGTCATGTCCGACTCTTTGCGACCCTGTGGACTATACAGTCCATGGAATTCTCCAGACCAGTATACTGAAGTGGGTAGCCTTTCCCTTCTCCAGGGGCTTTTTCTCAACCCAGGGAT
Organism: Bos mutus; assembly: GCF_027580195.1. Classification (NCBI taxonomy): domain Eukaryota; kingdom Metazoa; phylum Chordata; class Mammalia; order Artiodactyla; family Bovidae; genus Bos; species Bos mutus. The sequence continues at coordinate 8,530,941 of NC_091626.1, forward strand.
CGAACCCAGGTCTCCCGCATTGCAGGTGACTCTTTACCAGCTGAGCCACCAGGGAAGCCCAAGAATACTGCAGTGGGTAGCTGATCCCTTCTCCAGCAGAGGTTCCCGACACTGGAATCAAACTGTGGTCTTCTACACTGCAGGTGGATTCTTTGCCAGCTGAGCTACCAGGGAATCCCATATGGGACTGGAGAGACAGCTGACTGGTTCTGCTTTATACTGCGCACTGTGGGAGCACGTCTGCATGCTGACGGGGAGGGCACAGCAGGGACGGCAGGATAGAGTGTGCTGGAGTGAGGAGAGTGCCCATGTCCAGGCCACCAGGCACCACACTCTAACCAGCCCCAGGTTCTGCCTCCTCCCTGAGGCACTGAGAGGGGGGATTTCTCCAGAGCCTCTCGGCACTGGAGTCCTGTGAAGCAGGGGTCCCCAGCCCCTGGGCTGCAAACTGGTACCAGTCTGTGGCCTGTTAGGCACTGGGGCGCACAGCAGGAGGTGAGCGGTGGGCCAGTGGGCAAAGTGTCTACTGCTGTGCCCCACTACTCCCCTTAGCATTATGATGATGCCTGCACCATCCCCCTGCACCCCACTGCTCTGGCAAAAACTGGCTTCCATGGAACGGATCCCTGGTGCTGAAAGGTTGGGGACCACTGCTGCGGAGCTTCTAACGGCCATTCAGAGAGAAACATAGGCTCTTTCCCACTACCTGTAAGTGGAAGAAAGAGAAAGATGAGAGAGAGAAGGAGAGAAGGGGGAAGAGAGGAAGAAAATGGAACATGAAGACGGCCAATCCTCCTCATGTCCAGGTGGTTGGGAAGCACAGAACTGACCCCAGATGATCTGGGGACCCTGACCAAAGGGCCATCTTCAAAGGGCCACCTTCTCCCGCCAAACCCTAAGACTTGCCCAGACTCAGTCAGGAGGCTAGTTGTCAAGCCTTGGCTTTCCTTGCAGATCCTCAAAACTTGCCAGTCCAGAGAAATTTCCAGAGAGATAGCCAACATCCCAGAGCTGAGAAACCAGACTTTCCCCTCCTTTTGCCTCCCAGCTCCCCACGTAGCTCTTGTGATTTCAATGAATGTGTTTTCCCTTCCCACCAAATCTGTCATGTTTCCCGTAGGCAAAGGTGGAGCAGAAGATAAAAGGGCTGGCCCCTTGCAAGATGCATTCACTCCCTGAGGCATGAGATTTGATTACCAGACTTTTAACACGCATGACAGCAAATGTTACTATTTGCCACAGAATAATCTGGCCCCTTCTGAAATTCACCTACAATGTGACGATCTTTGACCCCAGAGGTAGGGAATGCCACAGGCTGACTTCATGCCACTTAACGCTGCCGCCTCCTCTATAGCAACACAGTCTTTCTTGAAACACGAGATATCAAAACAAAGAAGTGCCTGATTCCTGGGAGTAAATACTACAGCTTACTGAAGCACTTGCTTACTTTATAAACCTGGCTAGCAATGACTCCGGAGAAGGCAATGGCACCCCACTCCAGTACTCTTGCCTGGAAAATCCCATGGGCGGAGGAGCCTGCTAGGCTGCAGTCCAGGGGGTCGCGAAGAGTCGGACATGACTGAGCGACTTCACTTTCACTTTTCACTTTCATGCACTGGAGAAGGAAATGGCAACCCACTCCAGTGCTCTTGCCTGGAGAATCCCAGGGACGGGGGAGCCTGGTGGGCTGCTGTCCTTGGGGTCGCACAGAGTCGGACACGACTGACGCGACTTAGCAGCAGCAGCAGCAGCAGCAGCAATGACTCTCCAGTCTGTCACCTGCCCTTACATAGTGTTCTGCACACGAAGGGCCCTTTTTTTGTTGTTGTGATTGGCACCCTCAGATCATTGCTTTTATCACCTAAAAAAAATTGGGGGAAGGGGGCTGCATGGTGTGGCACATGAAATCTTAGTTCCCTAACACAGGATCGAATCTGAGCCCCCTGCATTGGAAGTGTGCAATCTTAACCACTGGACCACCAGGAGAGTCCCCACTGCTTTTAAAAGGCCATTGAAAAAGGAAAAGGAGAAAGCACCACCATCACTGATTAATACTCTTATTATCTTCCACAGCTTTCTCAGCTTTTCCTATGCTTACTACTAGACCAGAAAAAAATCTAAGTTTTTAGCCTTTAAGTCTGCTGTCCAGAGTCTGACCATTTTTAAACTTTGGAGTGGTGGCAAGCTTGGAGGCGGTATCTGACACTGCTGGCTGAGGCGGGGGCCGGGGCGGGGGGGTGGTGGTACACAAAACTAGAATTTAAAATGCAGGGGCCACCCTTTGACTTCTGTCTCTGGAAATCCAACAGCCACCTCCACTCAGCCTCTTCTAATACCCACCATATTCTTAAAACCCATTATCCAACGTAGTATCTTTTAAACTACCCACAGGGAGCTGCTCTGGAAGACTGTGCCCTCTGCTCCCCTTTCACCTCCCTGTGGGCTCCCTCCCAGACAGGTCTGCCCAGGCTGTGGGCAGCCTTGTTGCCCAGCTACACCTGGCACAGTGCTTCTGCCCTCTCACAAGGCCATTTCAAAACGCTCTCTCTTTACAATGGAAGCTTTAACTTGTGTTGAAACCCTGTCTTTCATTTGCTCTATGCAGCACTTGTCTCGCTGCGTAACGTAAGCTAGACAGCGGTGGCACAGACGAAATAACAACTGAACATAATCATCTACTATGGAACCACTAATGAATAGTCTGCCTTTCAAGGGCTTTTTACAAACTCAGATATAAACGAGGATAAAGGGCAAGGCTGAGGAAGAGTCAATAGAACCTCACAATGTAAAGACTTAACCTCTGTCTCCATCAACTCATTAAATTTTTTATCACCAGCCAAAAGCTTTTCTACTTGTTGAGGGCTAAATATCTTGTCAAGTCACAGTTCCTGTTGGAAACTGTTAAGACATTTTGGAAATATGAAATCCACATAGTCATATAAATGTGTAATGAAGCAATTTTGTTGTCACTAATTTTTTAAAATTACATAAAGATAGTATCTATGATTTATGCTGTTCCTGCTATCTTGACTAGTGTTTTTATTTCTTGGTATATTAGGTTAATGTTCAAGGCCCATGCTGTTGTCAGCTTGCAAAATTATGTCTAAGTGCTAACATAAGGGAAATCAAATCTTGTATTTTAGGCTGCCTTGTTTCCAATGACTGGAATCAACATATCCAACCATTTACACAATGCCTCCTTAATGTCAAAATAATGATGTTTATCCTCCTAATACTAGTTGAGGGCTTACTATGCCAGGCATTGTCCTAAATGCTTTGATACATTAGTTTTATCCTCATGATTACTCTGTGAGGTAGTAATATTAGTACCTCCTAATGGTGAGACAGGCTTCCCTGGTGGCTCAGACAGTAAAGCCTCTGCCTGCAATGTGGGAGACCAGGGTTCTATCCCCGGGTGGGGAAGATCCTCTGGAGAAGGAAATGGCAACCTTGGACTCCAGTACCTTTGCCTGGAAAATCCCATGGACAGAGGAGCCTGGTATGCTACAGTCCATGGGGTCGCAAAGAGTCGGACATGACTGACTTCACTTCACTTCACTAATGGTGAGATGAGGAAACTAAAGCCCCAGAGGATAACAAGTTGTCCATGAGAGAATTTACCTCCAGAACCTAGGCTTATCTTGACCAATATCCAACACTGCCTCCATCATGAAGAAATTATTGGTGACACATGGAGAAAACTGAAATTACCCCATCAATTAAATGATCAAAGGTGTTGATAGGGGATGAGGCCAGATTGGTAGAGCTTCCTCAGCTCTTCCCACTCAACATTTTAGGTTTCCAGTAGGGCCCTCTTTTAGAGACAACCTACACACCCTCTCCTCACACATCCCTAATGTGGTTCTGGAGGACCTTGATGTAGTTTTAATGACCCAGTTCCTCAGTTCCCGCTCTGCTCACAGGAGTTTGGGCTGGAGATGGGCCTGTTCATTATTTCATTTATGAGATGCTTGGATGTTGATGTGTAAGGACAGCCTGGGGAGCCAGGGGTCGAGTGTCCTGCTGAGGGGTGCTTTGCTGGCATGTGAAGCCCTGCAGGGACTCAGCTTGGCCAGCTTCACATCCTTAACCAAGGTCAGGCCTGAATGCAAAGCCTGAATTTTCCAGCTAGTACAACTTAACAAAACAAAACCACACTGAAAATAAACAAAAACATCTCCCCTAAGAAACCTATTAATTTCTTACTTTACCTATAAAGTACTTTACTTTCTTTCTTTACCTATATGTAAAGTATCTTAGAATGAATATTTTAATCAGAACATAACTTTTATTATCTTCTAAAAACATGCCCCTTTTTACTGATACTCTAAGGCAACTTCGTAGGATTACTAGGAGCTCAAAACCAAATTTTGTAGAAGGAGCTTCTGAGAGCTATCAAACCCTCTTAAAAAACACTTTATAAGACCTTCTGCAACATCCCCTAACTTTCAACAACTAAAAGTGCGGGGACTTGGGGGGCAAAAGGTTATGTGTTGAGGTATCTAGAGCCATCCACACCATATTATTAATATTGTCTCCTACTGGGTAAGAGAGTCAAAGAAAGGTAAGAACCTGGTCACTGCCCATAGGCGCTTGGTGGGGAAAACAGGCAGGCTTTCAGGACATAACGAGAGAACAGTTGCAACCAATACATAATCAGCGGTGTTTGGTTCTGACAGGGGATTCAGGATTAGAGGAGTACTTTAATCAAGAGAAATTACTTAAAGACAGACATAGTAATATGCAATATTAGAGTGATTATTTTAAATAAAATATCTGTGTGGTAGCAAGAAAGCTGAATAATTTCACTTTCTATATGTGGGAAGTATATGTGTGTGCTCAGTCACTAAGTTGGGTCCAACTCTGTTGACCTCATGTCCAATTCTGTAGCCTTCCAGGCTCCTCTGTCCATGGGATTTTCCAGGAATGGGTTACTATATCCTTCTACAGAGGATCTTCCCAACCCAGGGATCAAACCCAAGTCTCCTACATTGGTAGGCAGATTCTTTACCACTGAGCCAGTATGGAAGCCCTTACAGGGTGAGTGCTTCCTAGTAAATCAAGTAAGGGCAATGGGAATATTTCTGTGTAACTCCAGGAAAGCTTATCTCCCTCTCTGGACCTCAATTTCCTCTTTATAAAAGTCAGGGTTAAACTGGAAGATTCTGTGGGTCTCTGCCAGCTCTAACATCCCATGGTAAGACTATGTCTCCACACACAGCAGTAGAACAGATCTTCAAACTGTCCAACTTTTGGAAGGATCTTCCGTGGTGGCTCAGAGGTTTAACCGTCTGTCTGCAATGCGGGAGACCCGGGTTCGACCCTTGGGTCGGGAAGATCCCCTGGAGAAGGAAATGGCAACCCACTCCAGTATTCTTGCCTGGGAAATCCCATGGATGGAGGAGCCTGGTGGCCTACAGTCCACAGGGTCGAAAAGAGTCAGACACGACTGAGCGACTTCACTTTCACTTCACTCAGCAGGGGAGGCTTCCCAGGCAGCACAGTGGTTAAAAAATCCAGGCACCGATGCATGAGATGAGGGTTCAGTCTCTGAGTTAGAAAGATCCCCTGGAGGAGGAAATGGCAACCCAATCCAATATTCTTTGATGGGAAAATGTCATGGACAGAGGAGCCTGGTGGGTGACAGTCCATGGGGCTGCAAAGAATAGGACAATTCTGAGCAACTGAGTACCAGTGCTCACAGCAGGGGAGGGGGTGCCCTGACTACCCCCTGAGGGAGGCAAGTGACTAGGTACCCGAAGTTCCTGTGGTATTCATACAATGCTCGGAGCAACCTTTCTTATCTCATCGTCTCTGAAGGGCTTCATGCAACTTCAGGAAAATGGCATCTCTCACTTCTGCTAATTCTGAATCCGAGCAACATCTTTACCCTCTCTCTAACTTTTAAGTTATTTGATGGAGTTGAATAATTTCCATTCTAGACTCATATGCTCTCATTTATCTATTTCCCTAGGATCTCTATTTCTTTCTCATGTTTAGATTGAGTTACTCACTCAATTTTACTATCATTCACTCTCTAGTTGATTAAATCCTAAATTTTATCGTCAGAGTATTTTCAGGAGGTAAGATGTTATAAAATTTAAAGTAATTTTTAATTAACATCATAATATGCTCATAATTGCATTTTCCAGAAAAGTCTTTAAACTTATGGAATCATTGTAGAAAGCAGAGTTTGAACCCAAATACTTATCACTGGACTTTTCGAAGATATGTGATAGATTTCTCACCTTAATTATGTTTTGTAGCTGCTTTTTTTGGAGAAGGCAATGGCACCCCACTCCAGTACTCTTGCCTGGAAAATCCCACGGATGGAGGAGCCTGGTAGGCTGCAGGCCATGGGGTCGTGGAGAGTCGGACACGACTGAGGGACTTTGCTTTCACTTTTCACTTTCATGCATTGGAGAGGGAGATGGCAACCCACTCCAGTGTTCTTGCCTGGAGAATCCCAGGGACGGGGGAGCCTGGTGGGCTGCCGTCTATGGGGTCGCGCAGAGTCGGACATGACTGAAGCGATTTAGCAGCAGCAGGAGAAATCATATTGATACATTTGGACATTTCTCAAGTATAGTCCAAATAATACCATACCAACAGAGAATGGGAGAGGATGGCTTAGGCATAGAGCATGTTCCTAAGCTCCATGGTAGTTTGTATGATACTCAGAAATAAGTTTCTAGAATTAATTAATTAAAATAATTATCACATGGTTAATGCACAGGTCTCTGTCATGTTAGCTTACTATACTAAAACAATCTTTATTTTTAACTAAACACAAAAGTCATAGACTATGGTTCCTCATAACATCCATTTTGGACAGAAACTTTACTTAGTTATTCAGTCTAACAGCTTATTTGCTTCTGAAGATGTTTACATGGTCTCTGAAAAAGTCTCGAGTATGCCCTAGGGCAGATGGGCCCAAACCAATTTGGCTTTTATGACTGACTTCAAGGGCCAAGAAAGAAAACATGAAGTCAGTCCAAAAGTTGTTTCGTATGTTAGTAAATTAACTTCACCAGTCAAATGGGTTAAAACCATCAAACCAGTTCAGGTTTATGGACAATCTTCACTTAAATCCAAGTAGCCCAACATTCTCATCCCTTCAAACCACAACAGAGCTCAGCTCAGGCTGGAGCAGACCTCCGAGACTGAACTGCTTGCCTAACCCAGAAGCCCATTCACTAGCAGAAACAGCACAGGGAAGCCAGGGCACCAGGCACCATCAGGACTGGGACTCCAAGGGGCACCTTTTGATTTGCAGGAGTGAGTTGCTAAGGGGAGGTGAGACGCTCTGAATCTTAACATCTCTACTCAGTGGATATTTTCCAAACAAATGCTCTTTTCTCTTGCACAGTAATAATTCGACATCTGTTCTATATATTCTTGAACAATCACACCTGTTGACACTTTGCCATCACAAGAAAAGCCCTGAAAAGGTGAGGGGAGAACCTACTGAATTTATTTGTGCTTTTAGTGATTTCTGAGAGAAAGGTGGTATTGCAGCCATCCATTAGAGCCATGTACTGTAGCAAAGCTAAAAGTCTGTCACACAAAAGAACCACCTGTAGCCACTCTTTCAAAAGGAAAGTCCTTGGCAAACAATGGCCCGAGTGAACCAGTTTAATCAGGCAGGAGTCAAGATCACTGAGACATAAATTAAGCATTCATCCTTGAGTAGCAGCCAAGCAGCCAAAGCCCCCATAATCCCAATTAATCCCATTTTGTGTGGTTGCCCTTGGGCCAAGGGCAGAGGGGAAGAGAATCTGCGCATGCTGGTTCCGCCTCAGCTCTTTACCTGCACAGGGGTGGGTCGTAATAAAGGAGGGCTCCTGTCCTGGCACTGCTGCACTCAGAGCACTCCCCCCCAGCATCTGCGAACTGTCAGCAGAACTTTCCTCAAGGACACCCTGCACTTTCAGAGAGTCAGATGCTCGGGCTCCTCCGAAGACAGACATGACTCTGTCTCATTCTCCTTTGTCTGTTCAATGGCACTGACTTCCTATCCCTACTCCTGCGGTCAGATGGAGTGAACGAATGTTTCATAAGCCCCCTGGAACTCATTTCTGCCGATTGATACTCTGTTTTGGAGGAGAAGTTGACCAGCTTCCCAGAAACAGGAAATTTCCCTCCAGAGAGCAGCTGTTGTGTCCACAGACAGAATCAGCTCATGAGGCTGCTGCTTACCTCTCTTGCTCCTGGTGGGAAGGAAACTCAGTATACTCTCTGCAAACAAGTCCTCACTTTTGTTGCAGTCACTGTGCTCAGGCCCCCAAGTCCCTTCCCATTTTACCAGAAGCTGCTCCAGACACCAGCGAAATAGAAATGGCTCTGTGGTAGCTGACCAGCCAATAAAAGCCTTCCCTGCTTCTCTGGACATCTAGCAGGCCCCAGGCCCCAGCTCTCCTTGCAGTTGTGGGGAGGAAGATGACATACAGCTGGGTTCTCTCCAGCAGAACGTGAGTGCAGATGGCGTCCACCACTTCTTGCTTTGGCCCACATAATCCTCCCGGACATACTCCTTCATGCTCATTCCTGTTTTCTGGCTGACAGAGATGGAAATGCACCGCCTCAACTCTCCTGTCCTGTATTCTCCTGGAAGCCAAGTTTTAAAGATGGCAATGTCACCACCAGCCTGAGTCTCAGAACGGCAACATGGCACAGAATCACATTTCCTTTGCTTTTTCCAACAATACTTTTCCAACTCTACTGTACTGTTAGGAGCAAAAAATAAACTTCCATTGTGTTGAGCAATTCTATGGGTCTGTTGATTACTGTCTGTTTATAATCAACTCTAACCATACAGGCTCAAAACACGTCAGCTTCTGGAAACTCTATAGGTCTCTATCACTGGACCGCTGATTTCTGGCCCTGGGTCAGGAGAAAGGGAAGACAGGGTATGAGGGCTCCTCGACACAACCCTAATTTTTCAACCCTCAGCTTCAGCAATTCCCTGATGGTAACAGGCCTATATTCTAATAACTCTGTCCACATCATTCTCATCCGTAGGTGAGCCTTTAGATTCTTGACCCTGATGGTGGGCTGGGCTCTGAGGTTCTTCTAAGCTGGAGGCACCAGTCTTTGTGGTTCCAGCTCACCTGAGTCATTTGTGACTCAGGCTTATGAGTCAAGCCCACCAAAGGTGATGGAGAAGTAAGCCCTGACTTTTTGGGAAATTAGAGCTGAGAAGAAATCTGCATGAATCTCACTGCTGGGAAGAAAGGAAAGCACTGAAATTTTCCACTCTAAGTCACATTTAAGGAGAAGGAGAGTCTGTGGGCCCTTTTTTAACTGCAGTGAGTCCTTGTCACTTAACGTTTTTGTCTCTTGAGTCAAGTTTAATTTCCAGAATTTCAGTTAATTGTTTAAAAATAAATTTGATGAGAAGACCATAATTCAAAAAGACACATGTACCCCAATGTTCACTGCAACACTATTTACAACAGCCAGGACATGTAAGCAACCTAAATCTCCATTGACAGATGAATGAATAAAGAAGATGTGATACATTACTCTATTTAAAACGGATAACCAACAAGAACCTACTGTATAACACATGGAACTGTTCAATGTTATGTGGCAGTCTTGATGGGAGGGGAGTTTGGGGGGAGAATGAATACACATATATGTATGGCTGAATCCCTTTGCTATTCACCTGAAACTATCACATTATTAATCAGCTATACTCCAATACAAAATAAAAAGTGTTTTTAAAAAGATGTAGTCCATATATACAATGGAATATTACTCAGCCATAAAAAGGAACAAAATTGGATCATTTGTAGTGATGTGGATGAACCTAGAGTCTGTCATACAGAGTAAAGAGAAAAGGGAAAGAGAAAAGCAAATATTGTATTTTAACATACATATATGGAATCTAGAAATATGATACGGATGAATAGAGACACGGGAATTTGCAGGGCAGGAATACAGACACAGACATAGAGAATGGACAAGGACGTAAGGGGGGAAAGGAAGGGTGGGAAGAATTGGAGGAGCGGCACTGACATATATATATACTGCCATGTGTAAAATATACAGCTAGTGGGAAGCTGCTGTAGAGCACAAGGAGCTCAGCCTGGTGCTCTGTGATGACCTGGAACGGCGGAGTAGTTGGAAGGGAGGCGCAAGAGGGAGGAGATATATGTATACATATAGCTGATTCACTTTATTGTACAGTAAAGACTGGTACAACATTGTAAAGCAACTATATTCCAATAATAAAACAAAATAAATGTCTAAAAAATAAGTCTAATAAAAATAATGTCCCTTATTATATTTTTGAAGATATTAAACATTAAATGTTTTTAGAAGAAATAGAAAATAGTGCTCTTATTTTCATGACCAATACACGGTGTAGCAAGAGATTGGCCTCAAGGATCTAATTAGCATTTGAACTGTGGTGTTGGAGAAGACTTGAGAGTCCCTTGGACTGCAAGGAGATCCAACCAGTCCATCCTAAAGGAGATCAGTCCTGGGTGTTCACTGGAAGGACTGATGTTGAAGCTGAAACTCCAATACTTTGGCCACCTCATGCAAAGAGTTGACTCATTGGAAAAGACCCTGATGCTGGGAGGGATTGGGGGCAGGAGGAGAAGGGGACGACAGAAGATGAGATGGTTGGATGGCATCACCGACTTGATGGACGTGTGTTTGGGTAAACTCCTGGAGTTGGTGTTGGACAGGGAGGCCTGGAGTGCTGCGATTCACGGGGCTGCAAAGATTTGGACACGACTGAGCAACTGAACTGAACTGAAAGCATAATTTCCCAAATGAAAGAGGAGGTCAGAAGATCTATTTTAATCAGGGACTTCACAAGTGAGGGGGACACTCCTGGGGGTACAAAAATATTTGAATACCTTGAATTTCTATTTAGTGTATATCTTATATATTGAAAATTTCTATTTTGGAATATATGTTATGATGCATATGATATGTTAGTTTCGATATAGGACCAGTATATCATTTATGCATAAATAAAATATGTCTATGCAAAAGGCTGCTCAAAAATCCTTTGCTGATAGGAGTGCATGAAAGAACATTCTCTGGAAAGATGTAAGAAGAGCCATGTTTTTTGGTCCTCTGTTTACCTTCAACTGTTAGTTTCTGTGGCCTAAAATTCTGCTTTGGTCTTCTTCTTTTGGCTGCAAGGTACGTGGGATCTTAGTGCCTTGACCAGGGATCAAGCCTGTACCCGCTGTATTGGAAGCGCAAAGTCTTAACCACTTGATCACCAAGGAAGTCCCTGGTCTTCTTTTCTTCTTATTCAAGTTGCACTTTCTGTGTAAGAAACCAACTCACATAGTTGTGATTGCTATCACTATGGAAAAAAGGGCAAGATTCTCTCTCCAGACCAGATTACGCTCCTGAGCAATCTTCAAATCCAATTGCCCACAGAGCATATTCTATCAGTATGGGCCCAATAAGCATACTCTCTCCCCCACACTCAAATTGAGCTCAATTCTTCCAGCCCTCCTCATTTAAAACCTGCTCTTTTTATTACATTCCTCATTCTTGTCTATAATTCACATGATCACCCTAGCTAGAAATATGGTAGTTATATGAGATTTTTTTTCCCTCTCTCTTGCATTTTACATTCTTAATTTTTACTTTTCTATTATCTCTAAATGTCTCCATGTTTTAGTTTTCTATGTATCAATATGGATAAAACTCACAAACATAATATAAAAACAATTGCAAAAGATGCATAGTTTGATAGATAAAGCTCTAAATAGAGGAAATGGTATATATTGCTAATGGACACATACTTACATCTAAAACTAAAAATCATGCATGGAAATAATGTATCCAACCTCAGGACAGTGACTGCCTCTAAGGAGGGATGAAGAGAGGAGAAACTGAGGAATGAGGCTACTTTTTTTTAAAAAGGAAGCAACATTTTGATTTATATTAAAGCTGGGTAGTGATCACATGAGTGTCAGTTGTTACACTATTCTATGAACTTTTCTGTATGTTTGAGATATTTCATAACTCAAATTTTTTTAAAAGAAAAACTCCTAATTCTTCTTCTCACCTCCCTGTGTTTATGTGTGTGTTAGTTGCTCAGTCATGTCCAACTCTTTGCAACCCCATGGATCGCAGCTCGCCAAGCTCCTCTACCTTCCTGCCCATGGCCAAAGGGCCTAGTTCAAAGCCCTTGGTATTTCACTACGATTTTCTTCAATTTCCTCACTGATCTCCCAGCCTCCTTTTCACTCTTCTTTAATTTGTCCATTACATGCAGATTAAAAAAAAAACAACCCTAAAATGCAAATTGGGGTATATATACCTCTTGTGATGAAGGGTTTTATATCAGTTAGAAAGTAACATAAAATGCTGAATAGCAAACAAGCACAAAAATCTCAGATGTATGCAACAGTAAGCATTTATTTGGCCTATGGATACTGAAATCTGCTGAAGGGTTTGGCTGACCTAGGCTGGGCTTCAGGGATGGGTTGGCTCTGGTCCACATGGCTCTTACTTCACAAGCCTGAGCATGGCCTTCTCATGATAATGGCAGAGATACAAGTAGGGAAATGGAAAGACACAAGACCTACACTTGAAGCACATACACCATCACCTACACTTCACTCTATTGGCCAAAACAGATTTCCTAAAGGAAATCAGTCCTGAATATTCATTGGGAGGATTGATGCTGAAGCTGAAACTCCAATACTTTGGCCACCTCATGCGAAGAGTTGAATCATTGGAAAAGACTCTGATACTGAGAGGGATTGGGGGCAGGAGGAGAAGGGGACAACAGAGGATGATATGGCTGGATGGCATCATGGACTCGATGGAAGTGAGTTTGAGTAAACTCCGGGAGTTGGTGATAGACAGGGAGGCCTGGTGTGCTACAGTTCTTGGGGTCGCAAAGAGTCAGACACAACTGAGCAACTGAACTTAAAACCAGACACCTGGCCAAACCCAAAGTCAAGATGTAGTGAAATTTACTTTATATCTTTATTTGGTAAGAACTGCAAACTCCCATGGTAAAGAATGTGGATACACAGAGTGGTAAAGAATTTGGGCCAATAGCATAGTTTTTTCATAGATCCTAGCATTTAAGGATAAATTTTCTTCTCTGAGTGAGGCACAGACAATATTCTACGAGGCTTCCTGAGCCACTTCCCCAGCCTCACAGGCTGCTTCTGTACCCTCTGTGGTCAGGTCAGTATGAACTATCTGCACGCCCCTGAATGTGTACTGCTATTTCTTCTCTCTCTGCCTCTGTATATGTTATTCCTTCTGTCTTCACCAGGCAAGTGCCCTTTGTTCTTCATAGCCTTCATATACTCTGATCTTCTCTTTTTTAGTATGTCTGGAAATTGCCCACTATCTCTTTTTTTTTAATTAATAAGTTTATTTATGGCTGCACAGGGTCTTTGCTGCTGCTCGCAGGCTTCCTCTAGTTGCAGTGAGCAGGGGCTATTCCTTCTTGTGGTGTGCAGGCTTCTCGGTTGCAATGGCTTCTCTTGTTGCGGAGCACAGGCTCTACATGCGTGGGCTCAGTAGTTGTGGCCACGTGGGCTTAGCTGCCCCACAGCCTGTGAAATCTTCCCAGGCCAGTAAAGGAAACGGTGTCCCCTGCATTGGAAGGTGGATTCTTAACCACTGGATCACCAGGAAAGTTTAATTCAGATCTTCTTGACCAACCCCGTCCCAGGGAGACCAGTTTTCATCATCCACCTTCACCCCAGCAAACAAGCATGCTGCTGCTGCTGTTGCTGCTAAGTCACTTCAGTCGTGTCCGACTCTGTGTGACCCCATAGACGGCAGCCCACCAGGCTCCCCCCGTCCCTGGGATTCTCCAGGCAAGAACACTGGAGTGGGTTGCCATTTCCTTCTCCAATGCATGAAAGTGAAAAGTGACAGTGAAGTCACTCAGTCATGTCTGACTCTTAGCGACCCCATGGGCTGCAGCCTACCAGGCTCCTCCGTACATGGGAGTTTCCAGGCAAGAGTACTGGAGTGGGGTGCCATTGCCTTCTCCGGCAAAAGAGCATACTCCTTCTATTTTCATTGGTCAAGGAACTAGATCCAGTATGCCACAATGAAGATCAAAGTTCCCACATTCTTCAAAAGACCCAGCAGAGCCAAACAAATAAATAAAAATAACTATTAAAATGGCTAAGATGGTAACTTTTTTTAAAAGGCACGACAAAGGATGTACACATTCAAGAAAGAGCTAATTACAGTTTTAACCAATGGTTTACTACCACCAAGAGAAAGCACTAGTTGCTTTGTCTGCTTCCATTTCTAATTTTCTTAAATTCAGGAAAATGTGTTAAATGACTTTACATCAGTATCATTTGTTGCAAAGCGGAGTTCATTTGGGTGGTCCTGGCACAGGGACTGTTCATCAGTGGTGTGAATGTACACTAGAAGACACTTGATTTGAAATTTATAATTGAAATGTTATGAGCAGTTTAGCATATGGATCCTTCACATTCACTTAATTGCCAGTTTAGTAATAATTTTATGTAACGAGCCATTATTAATAATACGTGAAATAGCAAATTGACATAATGCCCTAAAAACGTAATATGACATTTGCCACTGAAAGAGTATTATGATTCTAGGTGTCTTTACTATGATTTCCAAAACATATGCAATATTAGATAAAATATTAAATTAATCCTTACAAATAGCTCGGTCATGAAGTACTTCAAATGCATTCTCCAAGTTATAATCTATTTATTTTTTTTTAAACAAAACGTGCAAAACCTTGTCCTTGTGGACTGCCACGGCAGCTGTGGCTTGATGCTCCCATCCCACGGGATGGCTGACATCTTGCTCCTCTGTGGCTGAGGTGGCATCTGATTCACCAGGAGGAGGAAGTGAGACGGTAAAGTCTAGAGGTTTGTCCCAGCTCAAGCACTTAGTAGAAAGAGAGAAGTGAAAGTCACTCAGTCGTGTCTGACTCTGTGACCCCATGGACTGTAGCCCACCAGGCTTCTCTGTCCATGGAATTCTCCAGGCAAGAATACTGGAGTGGGTTGTCATGCCCTCCTCCAGGGGATCTTCCCAACCCAGGGATTGATCCCAGGTCTCCAGCCTGCTAGAGGATTCTTTACTGTCTGAGCTACCAAAGAAGCCCCCCAAAAAAGAGGGAAGCAGAAGCCAAATGCTCTCTATTGACAGACTCCTCAAAGTTTCATCACACCTCAGGGACTTCAAAATACCTCAATACAGTTTCTAAGACCTTTAACCTGGGGCCATGATTATCATTTGCGAGGCCTGAGGGGAAGAGTGCAAATGGAGACTCGTACACTGTTTATATAAAGTTACAAGGGAAGCAAACAAACAACTAAAATGTGATCCTTTCTACTCTGACAAGTCTGTCAGAAGGACAAAATGGCAAAATATGTAAAAAGCTTTGGTTTTCATATGGCTTAAAGTCAGGTAAAATGTAAAATACCAAAAACAACTAACACTGTATTATGTATGGCTCTGCTGTTCACTTGAAACTATCACATCATTAACTGGCTATACCTCAATAAAAAATTAAAAGTTAAAAAAAATTAACCCTGATTACTACTTTATTATTGCTATTCCACTATTGGGATATGGATGAGTAATGAAATAAAAAACATATGCAATTCATAAAAAATTACAGTTCAGCCCATAAAATTTGTTTTTCTTGATTTTATAATATCTTAGCAAAATTTCTAAAGAGCTGTTATAATCAACATTTTAATATTTCTTGTGTTCTATTGACAGTAATAATCTAAATAAGTAAAAATAGAATGTCATTGTAGGCAGATGGAAATTCTAATATACTTTGATAATATATATTAAATGTAAAAACACATATTTTTCATATATTTTTCAAAAATTTCTCTTCTAAAATATTCAAAATTATGTATTAAACTTAAAAGGTGGAATGAAAATCATAATTGATAACCACTAACATTTCAATCCATTTAAATAATGTTGAAAATTTTAATTTAACCTTTTGAAATTTTAATTAAATCTTATAAGTATTTTATAAAGACAACCAACTATTTGTAATTATAGCATTTTATATTCATCTGGTTGCCAGTGTAAAGAACTAGAAACACACTGCCACATGTATGTCTAGATAAATAATATCTACATAAATCTATATAGGCATATATATTTGAGTAATATGATTAACTGATACTCCAAAATGTTCCTAAGGCACCATGTGCAACTGTTGCAAATACTACACAAGCTTGTGAACCAGGAAATGGAACTCAACTAAACATGGAAGAGAAGTTAAGAAAATGGATCCTAAGCACTGCTGGGAAACAATACCTCATAGTATAAGAGTCTATTGCCTTCATGCTGACAGGAAGGATTTGACAAGTTAATTAATTTGTCTTTTCTCTTACCTAAGCATTTCAGCCACTTAAATCCCCCTGCACTCAAAAGCAAGTGTCCGTCTCTGAAGGCTGGCGGTGGCAGAACCCGTGCGTCTGCTCAGCATCTGGACACAGCTGTCTTTGTCTTGAGGTCACGGGGCAGGCCATGTGGAAAGGTGTATCCCAGTGCCCGGAAGGTGTTAGCCATGTACACAGATGTTTAGAGGTTAGGGTTTCCTATGTCAACACTGAGCACTAGATCCCAAGTGACAGACGTGCACATTTCCTTAATAAATGTGTGTGCACATGCGTGTGTGTGTGTGTATGATGGTAGGGTACTCTACAGTGCAAGTCCTAGAGCAAGACTGCTCCCTGTCTGGCTCGAGTGCAACACAGAATGCAGTCATATACAGAGAAAGAGATCATTAAATGTACTTCCTCACCAACTAATAACACTGCCTCACAGTCTGAAACTTCCCCCTACATGTTTCCCTATTGAAGCTAGACCACAGCTCAGATCTTTCTCCATTTTTCTGTGGTATATTTGGAGGCACAGTGTGGCCATCATCTTTAAAATTTTGTACCTATGTCCAAGGCTGGTTTAGCTGAGCACGTTGGTACAGCCATATAGCATGGTAAAATACTGAAATTCCTCCGCAGCATTTGCTAAGCAATGGTTTTCCTCAACTCTACGTGTGCCTCCCACCTTCATGCTCCCCTCCTCCCCTCCCTGGAACTCTCTTCCCAAGATCTCTACCGAGACTCTCCAAGACCCTGCTTTAGTGCCTGAGCCACACGTGTGGCTCAACATTTTTAATACCACCCCTGTCAACGTCACATAGCAGGGGAAGTACAGGTGAAAGGGACAATGGTTAACACCATTTGCACTCGCATCACAAAATACCTTAGAGGGCATTGTTGGTGGGATATTGGTAGGATATCTTGGATGGCACCAATTTATCTGAATAATAGGAGAAGAAGAGAGGCCCTTTCATTGTGAGGTTGGCTATAGAAATCTGATTCAGGGTCACTTAGGAGAGCTATTTTCATGCTGACAGATGTTCAGTAGCTTTTGTCAAGTGAGTTGGCAGCCTTTTCTCAGTTCCAAGTGGCCAGATGTCCAAATCACTAAAATCACTATTCTAAGCTGATGTGTGATTTGATTAAGGTCCTTCTTGGGCTTTTTTGACTCAGAGTTCAGAAATGAATTGGGGCAGAAATTGAGACAGACCGGTAAGGGAGAATTGTAGCATGTTCTGACGCTGACAAAGCTGACTGCTTAAACGTGCCCAGCGCTAACCCATTTCATAGATTAAACCTAGGATTAAATCTGCATGAAATGTTATTTCAAAAAGCCTACAACAAAGAAATTGTTTATTAAAAGTAATTGTGTTATTTCAATGCTGAATGTTTTTGTACTGAATGCTCAGCAAAGGCTAGTGAGAATGAAAGAAAGGAAGAAGCAGCTAACATAAAATAACACAGGATATTTTCCAAGTTGGAGTCATTCATTTTGCTTTCTGAACCCAAGTTAGCCCAGCACTTTCCAGGCCTAGTTTTGAGTGTGGTCTAGGGTTTCTTCCAGAGCTTGGCCCAGCACCAAGAGGTTGCCTAGTATAAAATGGATTTAAGCTTCATATATGTTTTTACACTTCCATGTTCAGAGACAAACCCAGGATGCTTTGTGTATCCTTAAGTTTATACAGTTTGGAAATATCTCTTTAAGAAAAAGAATAAAGGGACTTCCCTGCTGGTTCAGTGGGGTGTGGGTTCTGCTTCCACTTCAGAGGGTGTGGGTTCAATCCCTGGTTGGGGAACTTAAGATTCCTTGTGCCACACAGTGAGGGAGGGAGGGCAGGAGGGACAGAGAGGGGAAGGAGGGAGGAAAGAAAAAGAATATAAAATCATAAATTCAAAAAAATTAGGGCCCCAACCAAGGCTTTACAAAGGGCCCCTGAAAGTGAAGGACTCTGAAATATAAGCTCCAGGAGCATCATGGTGGACCCTCCTCTGTCTAGATAGCTCTCCCTGTGTAGTAGGAAACAACAGTTGTGACCTTCCGTTTTACTCCTTGTAAGTTCTTTGTTGTGCTATTGTGTCTACTTTAAAGGAAAATGCAAGTTGGGCAAAATCCACCAGGTTTCTATAGGAAAAGAAAATGGATTTTCTGTCATTTAAAAGAGATCTGATTAACGGGCCACTTCCATATAATGTCTTGATGAAATGTGAGTTGTGTGGCCATACAAAAAAAGATAGAATTTGTGCTAGTTTCTTCAAGCTTAAAAATGAGGATAGCTGGTACTCATATCTGGAAAATTCTATCAAATCAACTCTATGGTGTCAATCCCTGAACACACGGTAAATTAGAATGATGACAGAGGGTAACCAGACTTCTCGTGGTGATCATTTCACAGTGTACACAAATGTTCAATCACTATGCTGCACACCCGAAACCAATGTAATGCTGCGTGTCAATTATAGTTCAATGATAAAAAAATAAATAAAATGAACAAAAGCCCTCAACAGGCATTACACAGACTACAAAATATAGTCAATACACATCGAAAAAGACGCTTAATCTCATTAGTAACTCAGTTCAGTTAAGTCACTCAGTCATGTCTGACTCTTTGCGACCCCATACACTGCAGCATGCCAGGCTTCCCTGTCCATCACCAATTCCTGGAGCTTGCTCAAACTCATGTCCATTGAGTCAGTGATGCCATCCAACCATCTCATCCTCTGTTGATCCCTTCTCCTCCTGCCCTCAATCTTTCCCAGCATCAGGGTCTTTTCAAATGAGTCAGTTCTTTGCATCAGGTGGCCAAAGTATTGGAGTTTCAGCTTCAGTATCAGTCCTTCCAACAAATATTCAGGACTGACTTCCTTTAGGATTAACTGGTTTGATCTCCTTGCAGTCCAAGGGACTCTCAAGAGTCTCCTCCAAAACCACAGTCCAAAAGTATCAATTCTTAGGCTCTCAGCTTTCTTCATAGTCCAACTCTCACATCCATACATGACTACTGGAAAAACCATAGCTTTGACTAGAGGGATCTTTGTTGGCAAAGTAATGTCTCTGCTTTTTAATATGCTTTCTAGATTATCATCACTGGAGAAGGCAATGGCACCCCACTCCAGTACTCTTGCCTGGAAAATCCCATGGACAGAGGAGCCTGGTAGGCTGCAGTCCACGGGGTCGAGAAGTGTCGGACACAACCGAGCGACTTCACTTTCACTTTTCACTTTCATGCATTAGAGAAGGAAATGGCAACCCACTCCAGTGTTCTTGCCTGGAGAATCCCAGGGACGGGGGAGCCTGGTGGGCTGCCGTCTATAGGGTCGCACAGAGTTGGACACGACTAAAGCGACTTAACAGCAGCAGCAGCAGCTAGGTTGTCATAGCTTTTCTTCCAAGGAGCAAGTGTCTTTGAATTTCATGGCTGCAGTCACCATCTGCAGTGATTTTGGAGCCCAAGAAAGTAGTCTGTTACTGTTTCCATTGTTTCCCCATCTATTTGCCATGAAGTGATGGGACCAGATGCCATGATCTTAGTTTTTTGAATGCTGAGTTTTAAGCCAGCTTTTTCATTCTCCTCTTTTATTTTCATCAAGAGGCTCTTTAGTTCCTCTTCACTTTCTGCCATAAGGGTGGTGTCATCTGCATATCTTAGGTTATTGATATTTCTACCAGCAATCTTGACTCCAGCTTGTGCTTCATCCAGCCCAGCATTTCAAATGACGTACTCTGCATATAAGTTAAATAAGCAGGGTGACAATATACAGCCTTGACGTACACCTTTCCCAATTTAGAACCAGTCCATTGTTCCACGTCCTAACTGTTGCTTCTTAACCTGCATACAGATTTCTCAGGAGGCAGGTAAGGTGATATGGTATTCCCAACTCTTTAAGAATTTTTCACAGTTTATTGTGATCCACACAGTCAAAGGCTTTGGCACAGTCAATAAAGCAGATGTTTTTCTGGAACTCTCTTGCTTTTTCGATGATCTAATGGACTTTGGCAACTTGATTTTTGGTTCCTCTGCCTTTTCTAAATCCAGCTTGAACATCTTGGAAGTTCTCAGTTCATGCACTGTTGAAGCCTAGTTTGGAGAATTTTGAGCATTACTTTGCTAGCATATGAAATGAGTGCAACTGTGCATTAGTTTGAATATTTTTTGGCATTGCCTTTCTTTGGGATTGAAACAGAAACTGACCTTTTCCACTCCTGTGGCCACTGCTGAGTTTTCCAAAGTTGCTGGCATATTGAGTACAGCACTTTCATAGTATCATCTTTGAGGATTTGGAATAGCTCAACTGGAATTCCATCACCTCCACTAGCTTTGTTGGTAGTGATGCTTCCTAAGGCCCACTGGACTTCACATTCCAGGATGTCTGGCTGTAGGTGAGTGATCACACCATTGTGGTTATCTGGGTCATGAAGATCTTTTTTGTATAGTTCTGTGTATTCTTGCCACCTTTTCTTAGTATCTTATGCTTCTGTTAGGTCCATACCATTTCTGTCCTTTTTATTGTGCCCATCTTTGCATGAAATGTTCCCTTGGTATCTCTAATTTTCTTGAAGAGATCTCTAGTTTTCCCCATTCTATTGTTTTCCTCTATTTCTTTGCACTGATCACTGAGGAAGGCTTTCTTTTCTCTTCTTTCTATTCTTTGGAAGTCTGCATTCAGATGGGTATATCTTTCCTTTTTCCCTTTCCTTTCACTTCTCTTCTTTTCTCAGCCATTTGTAAGGCCTCCTCAGACAACCATTTTGCCTTTTTTCATTTCTTCTTCTTGGGGATGGTCTTGATCCCTGCCTCCTGTACAAAATGACGAACCTCCGACCATAGTTCTTCAGGCACTGTGTCTCTCAGATCTAATCCCTTGAATCTATTTCTCACTTCTACTGTATAATCATAAGAGATTTGATTTAGGTCATATCTGAATGGTCTAGTGGTTTTCCCTACTTCCTTCAATTTGAGTCTGAATTTTGCAACAGAAATCAAGACTACAAAGAGATATCATTTTTCATTCATTTAATCTGCAAAATACAATAATCTGACAGAACCAATAGTTGAAAGGATAAGGAGGATTTCTTAT
This sequence comes from Bos mutus, assembly GCF_027580195.1. NCBI lineage: Eukaryota > Metazoa > Chordata > Mammalia > Artiodactyla > Bovidae > Bos > Bos mutus. Next base: position 8,552,378 of record NC_091626.1, read on the forward strand.
ATATTACTAGTGGGAGTATATAAAAGCATAAGCACTTTAAAAAATAATGTAAAATTATTTTGTAAACATGAACATTTGTATAGTGCATGTGGATCACTTCTATAACCCAAAAGAAACTCTTACACAGGTATATCAGAAGATGTTTATAAGGAAGTTCATTTTTGTTGTTTAATTGCTAAGTCATGTCCAACTCTTTGAGACCCTAAGACTTGTAGACCACCAGGCTCCTCTGTCTATGGGATTTCCTAGGCAAGAATACTGGAGTGGGTTGCTATTTCCTTCTCCAGGGGAATCTTCCTGACCCAGGGATCGAACCCTGGTCTCCTGCATCGCAGGCCGACTCTTTACCATCTGAGCCACTAGGGAAGTCCAAAATTCATTGCAGCACTACTTACAGAAGCAGAAAAAAGATTAAAATACTCATGAACATGAGAATAAATAACTAGTGGAAAGGTATACAACAGTAATAATGAATGAACTGTAACTACTGACAATGGATGGATTTCAGTAATGCAATGTTACATTAAAAAAAGAAAAACAGGTCCCAGTAGTCACCAAGTTACCTACAGTTCGTAATACTTGTTTTATGAAGCCATATATATATACACACATACATACATATATATAATAAAACATTTATCCCGCTGCATATATGTAAGATAAACATGCATTTTAGGACAGTGATTATCTTCTACAGTTAAGGTGCTAAGACAGTGGAGGAGCGCAGATGCAGATTTAAGTTACTGTCAGCGGTCCGGTTTCGGAATCAATTGGTGATTTCACAGGTGTTTACTCCATCATAAGATTAAGTGAATTATAAAAGATAGGTGCACGTGTGAATGATGAAGCCTATATGTCATAAACCAGTAGAATAGAATAGTTCTGTCTGCTTGGGTTCCATTTAAATGTAAAAATCAAAGATGGGGAGGCCTGGGAAAGCCCAGATGTAATGAAGAAGTGTAAAGCTGAGTGTTAGGTGTCTGATTGTATTGTGAAACATAATTTATTGAGACTGCAGACTTCTGATCTACCCCAGACAGAGTTGATGGTAGGCAAGTCTGATACTCTCAAAGCAACAGATACCTCAGTTCTACTCACATTCAGGAACAAGGCGGCTGTGACAATGCTATCTGCAGGAGCTGCTCTTTCCAGCTCTCACCAGCCCCAGTCCATTGTGTCTTGACCAACTGACAGGGCTGAGGCTTTAGGAGAAGGATAGAGCCTATTTTTAGTGAACCAGAGGTGATGAGCTCAGGAAATAATTATTCAACCTCACTCTTCTCCGCTGTTCCCATTTGCTTCCAGTATCTTCCACTGGCCTCACAGAGAACACAGGGCTGCAGCTTCCTGAAACCAGAGGGTAAAGGATGCATTGAGGCAGCCTGTACAGGCAGTCTGCCAGGGCACACAGCAGGATGGAGAAGGGTAGAAGTAGATCTGGAGAGGCAAGCAGAAGATACATAACACGGAAAGAGAAACAGAGCGCTGGGAAGCTTCTTAGAAAGCTTCTGAAAGGGAGGCAGACTGTTTAGCCATCTTTTTCTCTTCTTCCTTCCCTAGAATGCAGATACAAGGCCTAGAAGAACAGGTAGAATTATTTTGACCATGGAAGATGAAAACACATTTGAAGAGTGGTGAATCAGGAAGACAGAGAAAGCCTGGTTCCAAAGCAGTCCTGAATAATCTAGCCCCAAAAGTCATTGTTACATAATAAAAAAATAAAACAAACCAACCTTTTAATGTCAGGCTTCTGTTACATGCAGCCAAATGCAATCCTGATCAATTCAGACACCTTGCCAAAGTCTCTGATCAGATACACTGAATTATTAGGAAACTTTCTATGTAGTAACTTCCAGTGTAGTGGATAACAAACGATATTTTGGAATAATTTAAGTTAATATTTGAGGCTTCATAAAAAAGTAATTCATTCATCTTCATTTTTAAAATTTAAAATGAACATAATTAATTAATTGACAGTAGAAATAAGCTGAAAGTCAATAACTTTCTTTTATCTGCATATTAACTGACAGACAACCCAAAGTTTTTATTATTTCTTCTGGCTCATTTAAGATGGCTTATTTTAGGAGTAAATAAGGTGAGGTGTCAAATTTGTAACATATGCTTAGCATTTCTACCTAAAACACTTGATTAGCAACTCGAAAAAAACTGATCTCTAATGCACCAACCTGTATAAAGACTTTTTGCCTGGAAAAATAATTATGAAAATACGGCAAGAAATGAGTAATATCACAATCACTCTTATGATTAAATCAACTCTCTCTCAAAGATAAAATGAAATGAAACAGCTCTCACTGCTGAATAAACAAGATAGTACATAACAGATTAAATGTAAATCTGTTTATCCATCTCTCAGTATGTTTTCTAGGATACATTACATATTACTGAAAAGTCATACAACTTCTCAAGAGTGCTAAAATGTTTGAATATCAGTGAATATTTTAACTACACTAGAGAAGTTTGCCAGCTAAAGGAATTCAACTAGTGAATTTTATGGTAAAGAAAACAATTACATTCTAATCTGTTTTGTAAAATCTACCTCTTATAAATTAAAAAAAGCTGTATATAGATAAACCTGTGATCTGTAACCAATGTGATTTCTTAGTCAGAAGCTTGTGAAAGAGTGTATAGCTCTTCGTAGACCAATCAGGTCCTGCAGTTTCATAGTCACCAGGGCCCTCTTTAACAGCATCTTCCAAACCTGAAACTGTTGGCGGTTGATGCTCAGAAAAATGAAGTGTCAGTGGGGTTGGTGACAAAAACTGATAGCGATGGGTCACTGGGCAGAATCTCACGATTTCAGGGGCATTTAAAGGAGATGCACACAGGTGGAATGACAGCACACCAACTTCCCTTGGCTCAGAAACTGATACAAATAGACTGACTCAACACACTGTGGTTTAATAACATGAAACTTTCCCTTGGAATTCTTATTGCATCATTTTGTGCAGCCCTTGTTATAAGATCAGACCTACTTTAATAAAACACCTCAAGGGGCTACCAATGAACAATGTAGTTTGGTTCCTGTCTCCATGAAACGAAGATGGAGAAGGATTATGACCTTTGCTTGCCAACCTTTCCTTATAGATATTGTTTGGGTTCAGTTCAGTTCAGTCGCTCAGTCGTGTCCGACTCTTTGCGACCCCATGAATCACAGCACGCCAGGCCTCCCTGTCCATCACCAACTCCTGGGTTCACTCAGACTCACATCCATCGAGTCAGTGATGCCATCCAGCCATAGCATCTTCTGTCGTCCCCTTCTCCTCTTGCCCCCCAATCCCTCCCAGCATCAGAGTCTTTTCCAATGAGTCAACTCTTCACATGAGGTGGCCAAAGTACTGGAGTTTCAGCTTTAGCATCATTCCTTCAAAAAAAGAAATCCCAGGCTGATCTCCTAGCAATGGACTGGTTGGATCACCTTGCAGTCAAGGGACTCTCAAGAGTCTTCTCAACACCACAGTTCAAAAGCATCAATTCTTGGTGCTCAGCTTTCTTCACAGTCCAACTCTCACATCCATACATGAGCACTGGAAAACTAGCATATGAAATGAGTGCAACTGTGCATTAGTTTGAATATTTTTTGGCATTGCCTTTCTTTGGGATTGAAACAGAAACTGACCTTTTCCACTCCTGTGGCCACTGCTGAGTTTTCCAAAGTTGCTGGCATATTGAGTACAGCACTTTCATAGTATCATCTTTGAGGATTTGGAATAGCTCAACTGGAATTCCATCACCTCCACTAGCTTTGTTGGTAGTGATGCTTCCTAAGGCCCACTGGACTTCACATTCCAGGATGTCTGGCTGTAGGTGAGTGATCACACCATTGTGGTTATCTGGGTCATGAAGATCTTTTGTATAGGGTTCTGTGTATTCTTGCCACCTTTTCTTAGTATCTTATGCTTCTGTTAGGTCCATACCATTTCTGTCCTTTTTATTGTGCCCATCTTTGCATGAAATGTTCCCTTGGTATCTCTAATTTTCTTGAAGAGATCTCTAGTTTTCCCCATTCTATTGTTTTCCTCTATTTCTTTGCACTGATCACTGAGGAAGGCTTTCTTTTCTCTTCTTTCTATTCTTTGGAAGTCTGCATTCAGATGGGTATATCTTTCCTTTTTCCCTTTCCTTTCACTTCTCTTCTTTTTCTCAGCCATTTGTAAGGCCTCCTCAGACAACCATTTTGCCTTTTTTCATTTCTTCTTCTTGGGGATGGTCTTGATCCCTGCCTCCTGTACAAAATGACGAACCTCCGACCATAGTTCTTCAGGCACTGTGTCTCTCAGATCTAATCCCTTGAATCTATTTCTCACTTCTACTGTATAATCATAAGAGATTTGATTTAGGTCATATCTGAATGGTCTAGTGGTTTTCTACTTCCTTCAATTTGAGTCTGAATTTTGCAACAGAAATCAAGACTACAAAGAGATATCATTTTTCATTCATTTAATCTGCAAAATACAATAATCTGACAGAACCAATAGTTGAAAGGATAAGGAGGATTTCTTATATATTACTAGTGGGAGTATATAAAAGCATAAGCACTTTAAAAAATAATGTAAAATTATTTTGTAAACATGAACATTTGTATAGTGCATGTGGATCACTTCTATAACCCAAAAGAAACTCTTATACAGGTATATCAGAAGATGTTTATAAGGAAGTTCATTTTTGTTGTTTAATTGCTAAGTCATGTCCAACTCTTTGAGACCCTAAGACTTGTAGACCACCAGGCTCCTCTGTCTATGGGATTTCCTAGGCAAGAATACTGGAGTGGGTTGCTATTTCCTTCTCCAGGGGAATCTTCCTGACCCAGGGATCGAACCCTGGTCTCCTGCATCATGAGGCCGACTCTTACCATCTGAGCCACTAGGAAGTCCAAAATTCATTGCAGCACTACTTACAGAAGCAGAAAAAAGATTAAAATACTCATGAACATGAGAATAAATAACTAGTGGAAAGGTATACAACAGTAATAATGAATGAACTGTAACTACTGACAATGGATGGATTTCAGTAATGCAATGTTACATTAAAAAAAAAAAACAGGTCCCAGTAGTCACCAAAGTTACCTACAGTTCGTAATACTTGTTTTATGAAGCCATATATATATACACACATACATACATATATATAATAAAACATTTATCCCGCTGCATATATGTAAGATAAACATGCATTTTAGGACAGTGATTATCTTCTACAGTTAAGGTGCTAAGACAGTGGAGGAGCGCAGATGCAGATTTAAGTTACTGTCAGCGGTCCGGTTTCGGAATCAATTGGTGATTTCACAGGTGTTTACTCCATCATAAGATTAAGTGAATTATAAAAGATAGGTGCACGTGTGAATGATGAAGCCTATATGTCATAAACCAGTAGAATAGAATAGTTCTGTCTGCTTGGGGTTCCATTTAAATGTAAAAAAATCAAAGATGGGGGAGGCCTGGGGAAAGCCCAGATGTAATGAAGAAGTGTAAAGCTGAGTGTTAGGTGTCTGATTGTATTGTGAAACATAATTTGGCTGAGACTGCAGACTTCTGATCTACCCCAGACAGAGTTGATGGTAGGCAAGTCTGATACTCTCTCAAAGCAACAGATACCTCAGTTCTACTCACATTCAGGAACAAGGCGGCTGTGACAATGCTATCTGCAGGAGCTGCTCTTTTCCAGCTCTCACCAGCCCCAGTCCAATTGTGTCTTGACCAACTGACAGGGGCTGAGGCTTTAGGAGAAGGATAGAGCCTATTTTTAGTGAACCAGAGGTGATGAGCTCAGGAAATAATTATTCAACCTCACTCTTCTCCGCTGTTCCCATTTGCTTCCAGTATCTTCCACTGGCCTCACAGAGAACACAGGGCTGCAGCTTCCCTGGAAACCAGAGGGTAAAGGATGCATTGAGGCAGCCTGTACAGGTCAGTCTGCCAGGGCACACAGCAGGATGGAGAAGGGTAGAAGTAGATCTGGAGAGGCAAGCAGAAGATACATAACACGGAAAGAGAAACAGAAGCGCTGGGGGAAGCTTCTTAGAAAGCTTCTGAAAGGGAGGCAGACTGTTTAGCCATCTTTTCTCTTCTTCCTTCCTAGAATGCAGATACAAGGCCTAGAAGAACAGGTATCGTATTTTGACCATGGAAGATGAAAAACACATTTGAAGAGTGGTGAATCAGGAAGACAGAGAAAGCCTGGTTCCAAAGCAGTCCTGAATAATCTAGCCCCAAAAGTCATTGTTACATAATAAAAAAATAAAACAAACCAACCTTTTAATGTCAGGCTTCTGTTACATGCAGCCAAATGCAATCCTGATCAATTCAGACACCTTGCCAAAGTCTCTGATCAGATACACTGAATTATTAGGAAACTTTCTATGTAGTAACTTCCAGTGTAGTGGATAACAAACGATATTTTGGAATAATTTAAGTTAATATTTGAGGCTTCATAAAAAAGTAATTCATTCATCTTCATTTTTAAAATTTAAAATGAACATAATTAATTAATTGACAGTAGAAATAAGCTGAAAGTCAATAACTTTCTTTTATCTGCATATTAACTGACAGACAACCCAAAGTTTTTATTATTTCTTCTGGCTCATTTAAGATGGCTTATTTTAGGAGTAAATAAGGTGAGGTGTCAAATTTGTAACATATGCTTAGCATTTCTACCTAAAACACTTGATTAGCAACTCGAAAAAAACTGATCTCTAATGCACCAACCTGTATAAAGACTTTTGCCTGGAAAAATAATTATGAAAATACGGCAAGAAATGAGTAATATCACAATCACTCTTATGATTAAATCAACTCTCTCTCAAAGATAAAATGAAATGAAACAGCTCTCACTGCTGAATAAACAAGATAGTACATAACAGATTAAATGTAAATCTGTTTATCCATCTCTCAGTATGTTTTCTAGGATACATTACATATTACTGAAAAGTCATACAACTTCTCAAGAGTGCTAAAATGTTTGAATATCAGTGAATATTTTAACTACACTAGAGAAGTTTGCCAGCTAAAGGAATTCAACTAGTGAATTTTATGGTAAAGAAAACAATTACATTCTAATCTGTTTTGTAAAATCTACCTCTTATAAATTGGGGCAAAGCTGTATATAGATAAACCTGTGATCTGTAACCAATGTGATTTCTTAGTCAGAAGCTTGTGAAAGAGTGTATAGCTCTTCGTAGACCAATCAGGTCCTGCAGTTTCATAGTCACCAGGGCCCTCTTTAACAGCATCTTCCAAACCTGAAACTGTTGGCGGTTGATGCTCAGAAAAATGAAGTGTCAGTGGGGTTGGTGACAAAACTGATAGCGATGGGTCACGGGCAGAATCTGCGTATTTCAGGGGCATTTAAAGGAGATGCACACAGGTGGAATGACAGCACACACCAACTTCCCTTGGCTCAGAAACTGATACAAATAGACTGACTCAACACACTGTGGTTTAATAACATGAAACTTTCCCTTGGAATTCTTATTGCATCATTTTGTGCAGCCCTTGTTATAAGATCAGACCTACTTTAATAAAACACCTCAAGGGGCTACCAATGAACAATGTAGTTTTGGTTCCTGTCTCCATGAAACCGAAGATGGAGAAGGATTATGACCTTTGCTTGCCAACCTTTCCTTATAGATATTGTTTGGGTTCAGTTCAGTTCAGTCGCTCAGTCGTGTCCGACTCTTTGCGACCCCATGAATCACAGCACGCCAGGCCTCCCTGTCCATCACCAACTCCTGGGGTTCACTCAGACTCACATCCATCGAGTCAGTGATGCCATCCAGCCATCGCATCTTCTGTCGTCCCCTTCTCCTCTTGCCCCCAATCCCTCCCAGCATCAGAGTCTTTTCCAATGAGTCAACTCTTCACATGAGGTGGCCAAAGTACTGGAGTTTCAGCTTTAGCATCATTCCTTCCAAAGAAATCCCAGGGCTGATCTCCTTTACAATGGACTGGTTGGATCACCTTGCAGTCCAAGGGACTCTCAAGAGTCTTCTCCAACACCACAGTTCAAAAGCACCAATTCTTCGGTGCTCAGCTTTCTTCACAGTCCAACTCTCACATCCATACATGAGCACTGGAAAAACCATAGCCTTGACTAGACGAATCTTTGTTGGCAAAGTAATGTCTCTGCTTTTCAATATGCTATCTAGGTTGGTCATAAGTTTTCTTCCAAGGAGTAAGCGTCTTTTAATTTTATGGCTGCAGTCACCATCTGCAGTGATTTTGGAGCCCCAAAAAATAAAGTCTGACACTGTTTCCACTGTTTCCCCGTCTATTTCCCATGAAGTGGTGGGACTGGATGCCATGATCTTCATTTTCTGAATGTTGAGCTTTAAGCCAACTTTTTCACTCTCCACTTTCACTTTCATCAAGAGGCTTTTTAGTTCTTTTCACTTTCTGCCACAAGGGTGGTGTCATCTGCATATCTGAGGTTATTGATATTTCTCCTGGCGGTCTTGATTCCAGCTTATGCTTCTTCCAGCCCAGCGTTTCTCATGATGTACTCTGCATATAAGTTAAATAAGCAGGGTGACAATATACAGTCTTGACGTACTCCTTTTCCTATTTGGAACCAGTCTGTTGTTCCATGTCCAGTTCTAACTGTTGCTTCCTGACCTGCATATAGGTTTCTCAAGAGACAGGTCAGGTGGTCTGGTATTCCCATCTCTTGAAGAACTTTCCACAGTTCATTGTGATCCACATAGTCAAAGGCTCTGGCATAGTCAATAAAGCAAAAATAGATGTTTTTCTGGAACTCTCTTGCTTTTTCGATGATCCAGAGGATGTTGGCAATTTGATCTCTGGTTCCTCTGCCTTTTCTAAAACCAGCTTGTTTGGGTTAATCTTATATAATAGAGACTGGGAAACTGTTACTCTCTCCTAGGCACCCAGTGAAACTATATTTCCCAGTGTCCCTTAGAATAGGTGCAGCCATCTAATATGTTCTGCCAATAGAATATGGGCAGAAATGATGTACACTGCCTTTAGGCATATAGCAATCCTCCCTTCTTTTTTCCTTATGTCAGCTAAACACAGGATCCTCTTAAGGCTTTAGAGAATAGAGTCACTATTCTGCTAGGAGTCTGGGTTCCTGCAAGACTGTGTGGAGCAGAGTCTTCTTGCCAACCCTTATTGGATTGGTGAGAATAGGGAAAACAGGAACAGCAACACTCATTTATGTGATAGGGCACTAAGATCTTAGGACTATTTGTTATAGCAATTAAACCACCCTGACTAATACATCTTAAGATCTGTATATGAAAAGAATACTATTTAATAATAATCTCAATTCATACATACAAATAAAAATGAGTGCATATGCAACTTACTGATCTTCCAGTAAAAGTCTAGAAAATACCTATTTCCTAATAACTTTAACAGATTTTGGCATATAGTTCTACAGTCTTGCTAGGTATCAGACTTCATGGGGGGCAGGGGAGGCAAATGTCACAAAACTGAGGGCTTTCATGTCTATTTTCTTCACCTAGAAAACATTTTAAAAAACTATTTAGTACTTAGGAAATTATTCATTTTTAGTGGTATTCAAATGACAATATTAATATCTCAGAATATAAGACCCTCTCACCTCTATTTAACAAGGATGAAAAATAATTGCATATGTAGTTTTTAATTGTTTCCACAATTTTAAAAAGTCCAACTTTATCTTTAAGAACAAGAAGAATAAATGCTTGTGTTATTGGCATATACTCACAAGAAATACTTGTGTGGTTGTTAGACACTAATTACTGCACTCATGCAATCTTGCCATGGGAATCCTACTTCTGCTATGTGCTCAATATATCTAAACTCTAGCTTGCACAAACAGTTCTTGGAAATGGCTTCCTCTCTCAAAGACTTTACTCACCCCAATCCTGTATAATGCTACTGACCAAGTTAAGATGTGATGTAAGCACAGTGAGCTCCAGTTATTTTTTCTCTTAGATGCTTTCAATCGACTATTCAGAGATTAGTTTCCCTACACAAAGTCATTGAACTCAGTCATCTCAAAACAGCTAAAACAAAGCAGTATAGATCAGCTCCAGGTTCAATGGTCACACTGCAGGAGCACGATTCATTTGTTAATTAAATGCATACTGTCTACACTGCTGCCTCCTGCCAGCTTCAAATTTCTGTTTATAGGAACTGCTTGGTTTGCCTAAGGAGTGGAAATAAAATAGACACCTCCCTCTGCTCCTGCTAAATAGTCTTCCATGGAAGCTTTTCTCCTACTCCTAGGAGTGGATCAGCCTAGTAGCATTAGAATGTCAGCTCCCCTACTTGTTTCTCCCCTACGTCCCCCAAATTAACAAGACAATTTGATAGTAACACAATAACTGATCATTTATATCAAAAGAGCCTCTCGATGAAAGTGAAAGAGGAGCGTGAAAAAGTTGGCTTAAGGCTCAACATTCAGAAAACTAAGATCATGGCATCTGGTCCTATCACTTCATGGCAAATAGATGGGGAAACAGTGGCAACAGTGGCTGACTTTATTTTTTGGGGCTCCAAAATCACTGCAGATGGTGATTGCAGCCATGAAATTCAAAGACACTTACTCCTTGGAAGGAAAGCTATGACCAACCTAGACAGCATATTAAAAAGCAGAAACATTACTTTGTCAACAAAGGTCCATATAGTCAAAGCTATAGTTTTTCCAGTAGTCATGTTTGGATGTGAGAGTTGGACTATAAAGAAAGCTGAGTGCCAAAGAATTGATGCTTTTGAACTGTGATGTTGGAGGAGACTGTTGAGAGCCCCTTGGACTGCAAGGAGATCCAACCAGTCCATCCTAAAGGAGATCAGTCCTGGGTGTTCATTAGAAGGACTGATGTTGAAGCTGAGACTCCAATAATTTGGCCACCTGATGAGCATAGCTGACTGATTTGAAAAGACCCTGATGTTGGGAAAGATTGAAGGCAGGAGGAAAAGGGGATGACAGAGGATGAGATGGTTGGATGGCCTCACCGACTCAATGGACATGAGTTTGGGTGAACTCCGGGAGTTGGGATGCCTGGTGTGTTGCGGTTCATAGGGTCGCAAAGAGTCAGACACAACTGAGCGACTGAACTGAACTATATCAAGCATGTGATAGTTACACAATTTGGGGAAACAACCAACTGCCATATTATGGTTTTGCGCAGGAGCCCCAGGGATCAGCCTGATTTGGACCCAAACTTGAAGACAGATTTTTGTCCTGGATATGACTTGAGTCTGCTCAATACTGAGCTCCCTGTGGGCAGGGACTGTATCTATTTAGCTTTCTGCTATATATGCAACACCTGGTGCAGGGTCTACACTACAGAAGTTTCTCAAAAAATACCTCATGGAAAAAAAGAAGTACCAAGAGATAAGGCTGGAGAAACTCATACATTGAAAGTTTAGTTGGAAAACAAGGAATGGGTTAGATCATAATCATACTGTGTATCAATGCCATACTAAGGAACTTGGTCTTCATTCTGGAGGAACTGATAATTTCTTTTTATTGATGTATAGTTGATTTACAATACTGTGATAGTTTCAAACATAAAGCAAAGTGGTTTAATTTATACATATATGCCTACATATATATCAATGTCTATCTATCTATCTATGTATATCTATTTGTTTTCAGATTCTTTTCCATTATGGATTATTATAAGAGGAACCACTAATTTTAAGTAGGGGAGGTACTCAGATACATTTTCATTTTTAGAAAACTTGCTCTGGCAGCACATGCCAGTTACACTGGACTCCAAGCTACGTGAAGGGAGGGGCCTCCGCCTGTCTTGTTCATCACGAGTATCCCCTAGTACAAAACACAGTGCCTGGAACATGTAATCTACTCGAGAGTTAGCTGCTGAACAAATGAATAAAAAGTCCATGAAGCTTGTATTTGAATCTTTCAGGAGAATAGGAAGGCTTTAGGGCCTCGTGAGGAATTTTGACCTCCTCTAGGTTAGCCCTGTGATGTGATTTCTGAGCTAGTAGCTGGGGTGTGACCCTTCTGAACTTCTAAGAAATTCACCAGAGTGGAGTGAGACGTCACTCTCATCTGGAGACACATTTTTGGACCCAACTAGACACATCTCTTGGGCCTAAAGTGGAACTGATTCATTCTCCAAGACACAGAGTGGGATGAGCCATCCTCCTCGAGAACATTTTCTCAAGGGACATTTGCAGGATGCCTGAAGGTTCTTGTCAGCCCATTCCTAAAATAACAGCATTCCAAAGAGTACAAACCATAGGACCAGCAGTTAATTTTATGGTTGATAAACATGTTTCAATCTTGAGTTCCCAGATAATGTGTTTCTATGGGTCAACTGGGCAGCCTCTGGAGTGCTGACCTTTGAAATGTGGGCATCACAACCTGACATTTGAGGCTGTTCAGTGTCTCTGGTGTCCACACAGTTCAATGAGTCTTGCTTTTCATAAAGCCTCCTTCCCTCCTAACCCTGACTGTTCCCAAATATAAATGAGAAAATTAAACATTTACTCTGATGAGAAAATAGTGCTCTCTCATTGACACTTCTTCACACCCTCACTGATGTGATTTAGTTATAGTTTTTACTAGCTGCTTTTACATTTTTAATTATTTTGCAGAGTTAAAATACGTAATAATGGATAACTGTGCAATACATTAAATACTTATGGGTTCGTTGTGCCTTCTGTTATAATATAAAATCCATCTATTCTGGTTGATGGGTTTTAACCTCACACAGAATACTTTAAACTCCATTTGGACTTGTGCCTACAATCACCTTAGCAAAGTCTCTTAAGTAACTGCGCACAGCCTAATTAGTATGCATTATCAATTAACAAACTTAATAGCCGGCAGATTGATTAGATCCTCTGTTGCAGGGGCAGAGCTGAAGCGAAACAGAATGAAAAATCATTGCACGCATACACTGCAGCTTTGTTATTTTCTCAGATCCCCTCCTCCTCCTTCACATTCCTTTAATTAATGTATGCATATGGTTCTGCATATCTGGTAAACCCAAGCTTTTCCTGACTCGTTCATAAAGCTCATTCTTAAACAGAGGGAGTCCCTACTTCCCTTTCCTTTGGGGGGTTCTGCATATATCATTTTCACCCCTCTTCTTGCCCTTTTGCATAGCACTGAATTTTAAAGGGCTGCTTCTCCCAGCCTGATTATCTTCCGGGTGGTGGAAATGGGAGAGGAATACAAAGATGAGTGGGAAGCATGTGCTTTTTAACACAGAGGACCGCCCGGGAGTCACATCGGTGGGGCTTTGACAACCGTAAAGCGCTTCTGGCAATTATTTCCAAAAAGAATAGTACAAATGGACTGTCCTGTTACATCTTGTCTATTTTTGATGGACTGGAAACAATATGAATAAATGAAGGAAAATCCACAATCCCTGAAAGCGGGGATCAAGCAAAAAAGAGTCACCAACTGCACTGTTCATAAAACACTGGCATTATAAGAATTTTACACCTTCCATAAACATTCAACACAAAATTCTAAAAAGACTTCTGAAGACATTTCCAACACCATAAATTGTCACCCTGTAGTGCTGGTTTGGGTTTTATTTTTCTATTTTAAACAAAGTAATGGTTCATGCCATATTTTATTTATTAGCTGTTCTCAGGTATAGTATCTTTCTGCTTCTATGTGGGAAGAGTCATAATTAGGATGTGGAGGAGGCACAGAGAAGTGTTTTTACTTTCGAAGACAACCTGATGCTTGTGGTCTATTGACTCTCTCTCTAAAACCACTGCTGTTGTTCAGTCGCTCAGTCGTGTCTGAGTCTTTGTGACCCCATGAACTGCAGCATACCAGGCTTCCCTGTCCTTCACTATCTCCTGGAGTTTACTCAAACGCATGTCCATTGAGTCGGTGATGCCATCCAACCAAGAACTAAAATCCCACAGCCTCCAGAACAAAAGACACAATTCAAAACCATATCAGTTTTCCTAGGTCTAGAAAACTTTTCCTTGACTGTCCCTCTAAAGGCAGACTGTCCTGCCTGCCTGTCTGACTTCACCTCACACCGTTTTCCTCTTAATCCGTAATGTTTCAGCCACACCAACCTTCTCACTTCCTGAGCACACAAAGCTCCTTCCTCTCACTGGCGTACCTCACCCTGAGATGCCCCTCCCTATTACTATGGTTTCAGTGTGTCTGCCCTCTGATGCCCTCTTGCAACACCTACTGTCTTACTTGGGTTTCTCTTACCTTGGGTGTGGGGTATCTCTTCACCGCTGCTCCAGCAAAGCACAGCCAATGCTCCTTACCTTGGACGAGGGGTATCTCCTCACCATCGCCCTTCCTGACCTTCAACATGGGATAGCTCCTCTAGGCCCTCCTGTGCCCTTGAAGCCATGGCGTGGGGTTGGTCCTCCTGGCCACCGCCCCTGGCCTCGGGGGCATGGGGGTTGCTCCTCCAGGGGCTGAGGTCCCTGGCCTCAGGCTTAGGGGGTGGGGTAGCTCCTCCCTAGTCAATCTAATCACACTAGGACCACAGCCTTGTCTAACTCAATGAAACTAAGCCATGTCCGTGGGGCAACCCAAGATGGACGGGTCATGGTGGAGAGATCTGACAGAATGTGGTCCATTGGAGAAGGGAATGGCAAAACACTTCAGTATTCTTGCCTTGAGAACCCCATGAACAGTACGAAAAGGCAAAAACGATAGGATACTGAAAGAGGAACTCCCCAGGTCAGTAGGTGCCCAATATGCTACTGGAGATCAGTGGAGAAATAACTCCAGAAAGAATGAAGGGATGGAGCCGAAGCAAAAAGAATACCTAGTTGTGGATGTGACTGGTGATAGAAGCAAGGTCTGATGCTGTAAAGAGCAATATTGCATAGGAACCTGGAATGTCAGGTCCATGAATCAAGGCAAATTGGAAGTGGTCAAACAAGAGATGGCAAGAGTGAATGTCGACATTCTAGGAATCAGCGAACTGAAATGGACTGGAATGGGTGAATTTAACTCAGATGACCATTATCTCTACTACTGCGGGCAGGAATCCCTCAGAAGAAATGGAGTGGACATCATGGTCAACAAAAGAGTCCGAAATGCAGTACTTGGATGCAATCTCAAGAACGACAGAATGATCTCTGTTCGTTTCCAAGGCAAACCATTCAATATCACAGTAATCCAAGTCTATGCCCCAACCAGTAATGCTGAAGAAGCTGAAGTTGAACGGTTCTATGAAGACCTACAAGACCTTTTAGAACTAACACCCCAAAAAGATGTCCTTTTCATTATAGAGGACTGGAATGCAAAAGTAGGAAGTCAAGAAACGCCTGAAGTAACAGGCAAATTTGGCCTTGGAATACGGAATGAAGCAGGGCAAAGACTAATAGAGTTTTGCCAAGAAAATGCACTGGTCATAACAAACACCCTCTTCCAACAACACAAGAGAAGACTCTATACATGGACATCACCAGATGGTCAACACCAAAATCAGATTGATTATATTCTTTGAAGCCAAAGATGGAGAAGCTCTATACAGTCAGCAAAAACAAGACCAGGAGCTGACTGTGGCTCAGACCATGAACTCCTTATTGCCAAATTCAGACTGAAATTGAAGAAATAAGGAAAACCACTAGACCATTCAGGTATGACCTAAATCAAATCCCTTCTGCTTATACAGTGGAAGTGAAAAATAGATTTAAGGGCCTAGATCTGATAGATAGAGTGCCTGATGAGCTATGGAATGAGGTTCGTGACATTGTACAGGAGACAGGGATCAAGACCATCTCCATGCAAAAGAAATGCAAAAAAGCAAAATGGGCTGTCTGGGGAGGCCTTACAAATAGCTGTGAAAAGAAGAGAAGCAAAAAGTAAAGGAGAAAAGGAAAGATATAAACATCTGAATGCAGAGTTCCAAAGAATAGCAAGAAGAGATAAGAAAACCTTCTTCAGCGATTAATGCAAAGAAATAGAGGAAAACAACAGAATGGGAAAGACTAGAGATCTCTTCAAGTATATCAGAGATACCAAAGGAACATTTCATGCAAAGATGGGCTCGATAAAGGACAGAAATGGTATGGACCTAACAGAAGCAGAAGATATTAAGAAGAGATGGCAAGAATACACAGAAGAACTGTACAAAAAAGATCTTCATGACCCAGATGATCACGATGGTGTGATCACTCACCTAGAGCCAGACATCCTGGAATGTGAAGTCAAGTGGGCCTTAGAAAGCATCACCACGAACAAAGCTAGTGGAAGTGATAGAATTCCAGTTGAGCTATTCCAAATCCTGAAAGATGATGCTGTGAAAGTGCTGCACTCAATATGCCAGCAAATTTGGAAAACTCAGCAGTGGCCACAGGACTGGAAAAGGTCAGTTTTCATTCCAATCCCAAAGAAAGACAATGCCAAAGATTGCTCAAACTACCGCACAACTGCACTCATCTCACACGCTAGTAAAGTAATGCTCAAAATTCTCCAAGCCAGGCTTCAGCAATATGTGAACCGTGAAATTCCTGATGTTCAAGCTGGTTTTAGAAAAGGCAGAGGAACCAGAGATCAAATTGCCAACATCCGCTGGATCATCGAAAAAGCAAGAGAGTTCCATAAAAACATCTATTTCTGCTTTATTGACTATGCCAAAGCCTTTGACTGTGTGGATCACAATAAACTGTAGAAAATTCTGAAAGAGATGGGAATACCAGACCACCTGATCTGCCTCTTGAGAAATTTGTATGCAGGTCAGGAAGCAACAGTTAGAACTGGACATGGAACAGCAGACTGGTTCCAAATAGGAAAAGGAGTATGTCAAGGCTGTATATTGTCACCCTGTTTATTTAACTTATATGCAGAGTACATCATGAGAAACGCTGGACTGGAAGAAACACAGGCTGGAATCAAGATTGCCGGGAGAAATATCAATAACCTCAGATATGCAGATGACACCACCCTTATGGCAGAAAGTGAAGAGGAACTAAAATGCCTCTTGATGAAGGTGAAAGTGGAGAGTGGAAAAGTTGGCTTAAAGCTCAACATTCAGAAAACGAAGATCATGGCATCCAGTCCCACCACTTCATGGGAAATAGATGGGGAAACAGTGGAAACAGTGTCAGACTTTATTTTTCTGGGCTCCAAAATCACTACAGATGGTGACTGCAGCCATGAAATTAAAAGACGTTTACTCCTTGGAAGGAAAGTTATGACCAACCCAGATAGCATATTCAAAAGCAGAGACATTACTTTGCCAACAAAGGGTCGTCTAGTCAAGGCTATGTTTTTTCCTGTGGTCATGTATGGATGTGAGAGTTGGACTGTGAAGAAGGCTGAGCGCTGAAGAATTGATGCTTTTGAACTGTGGTGTTGGAGAAGACTCTTGAGAGTCGCTTGGACTGCAAGGAGATCCAACCAGTCCATTCTGAAGGAGATCAGCCCTGGGATTTCTTTGGAAGGAATGATGCTAAAGCTGAAACTCCAGTACTCTGGCCACCTCATGTGAAGAGTTGACTCATCGGAAAAGACTGATGCTGGGAGGGATTGGGGGCAGGAGGAGAAGGGGATAACAGAGGATGAGATGGCTGGATGGCATCACTGACTCGATGGACGTGAGTCTCAGTGAACTCCGGGAGTTTGTGATGGACAGGGAGGCCTGGCATGCTGCGATTCATGGGGTCGCAAAGAGTCAGACATGACTGAGTAACTGATCTGATCTGATTCTTACTATGCTTTACCTTTTCTTACCATGAAGGTCTCAGCTCAAATATCACCTCCCAAGAGCGGCCTTGCCCAATCCCCCAATCTAAAGTAATGTCCACTCCCCTCATCTGACCACCAGGATTTTTTTCATCACTATTGTATTAATATCATAGCTCTTCCACTGTCTTACATGATCTTACTTATCTGCTTCTTTATTTAATATATTCATCCCTTCTAAGAGCACAAACTTCTTGTTGGGAAGGACCTCAGTTGTTTATTCCTGGTTATTTGGCTTCACCACTGAGCACAGTACTAGCACATTTTGGGAGCTTAATAAATGTTTGTTGAATAAAATGTGATTGAATAAATAGTAGAAAATAAGGAGTGGGGATTAATGTATATGTGTATGAGAAGAGAAAAGAGGGTCAACACTGAACCCAGAGTAACACCAACAATTATTAAACAAACAAGCCCATGAGCAAAAGACACATCTCCAAAGGAGGTATAAGAATAACCTATAAACACATGTGAAGATATTCATCTTTAGCCATTAGGGAAATGAAAATCAAAGCCACAATGAGATACCCACTAGGACAGCTAGAATAAAAAAGACAAACAGAAACGAGATGCCAGTCCAGGTTCGATGCACGATACTGGATGCTTGGGGCTAGTGCACTGGGACGACCCAGAGGGATGGTATGGGGAGGGAGGAGGGAGTAGGGTTCAGGATGGGGAACACATGTATACCTGTGGCAGATTCATTTTGATATTTGGCAAAACTAATACAATTATGTAAAGTTTAAAAATAAAATAAAATTTGGGGAAAAAAAAGAATAAATACCCATACAATTAAAAAAAAAAGACAAACAAGTATTGGGAGAAATTGAGACGTCCATACACGGCTGGTGGAAATGTAAAATGATATACCCTCTGCAGAAGAAAAGTCTGATGTTAAATACAGAAGTACATTGTGATAATGCACTCAGTGGTGTTCGACTCTTTGCAATTATGTGAACTGTAGCCCACCAGGCTCCTCCACCCGTGGAATTCTCCAGGCAAGAATACTGGAGTGGGTAGGCATTCCCTTCTCCAGGGGAATCTTCCTGATCCAAGGATGGAATCCGGGTCTCCTGAATTGCAGGCAGATTCTTTATCATCTGAGCCACCAGGGAAGCCCTAGAGGTTCCATTTGACCTAGTAATTCCACTCTGAAATATATACCCTAGAGAAATTAAAACATATGTCCACACAAAAATTTGACCATGACTGTTTCTAGCAGCATTATTCATATAGCAAAAAAGAAGAAACATCCCAAAGTCCATCAACTGACAAGTGCATAAATAAAACGTGATCTAACCATACCATGGATAAATAATACGACTTGACCATAAAAAGGAATGGCAAGCTGACATATGCTACAACATGAATAAACCTTATGCTAAGTCAAAGAAGCCAGTCACAAAAGACCACGTATTATATGATTCCATTTATACGAAACGTCTAGAAGAGGCCACTCTACACAGACAGGCGTGGGCAATGACACTGGAAAGGGCCTCAGGAAGCAACATCAACCAGAGCTGAAGCCCTCAGGGCCTCGGGGAGGCGCCGCAAATACTGGCTTCAGAATTGGCCCCGCGCACCTCCCGCTTTCATGGCAGTGAGCTTTCCAGCACCCACCCCCACCAAGCCCTGACCCTGGCACAGAATGGCCCTCGGAGGCCGCAGCAGATCCTACCTGATGGCACGTCCCAGGAAGCACCACAAGATTCGAGGGCCGGGAGGCACGCGCAGGCGCGGCTACTCCCAGAGCCTAGGAGGCGCAGAGCTTGCGCCCCGGCACAAGGCTGGGGAGGCTGGGTGAGCATGCGGGAGGGCGGGTAGTGGAGGGAGGCGGGCCGCGTGCCCACAGCAGGGCACGTGGCGAGGTCAGAGGCTCTAGGAGCGCGAAGAGGGCTTCACCCAGCTGGAGCCTGGCCTTCTGGGAGACAAGCTCTCTGAGGTCCAAACTGACTGACTGCGCCTGACGACCTCCCCTTCCTCCCGCCATCTTCCCAGGATCCATCTCTGCTCTCTTCTGGAGTCCTCCTCTTTGTCTTCCCCGTGTCGATCCCCCTTCAACCTGCGAGCCCCAGAAAGGAGCGGGCCACAGCTGGGTGACCCCAATGCCTGACCGCCCCCACCTGAGAACAGAGCCTCTGCAATAACATGGAATCTAGTACAGCGGATTTAAATGTTTTGTCTTATGCCCAAATTAATAGAGCTCCATTCTCTCAGGTGGGGCTCGTGGGGCTGGGGAGGGTGGAAAGAAGGAGAGGGCTGGAGAACAGGCTGCAGAAATGGAGGAGTAGGAGAGGAAGGGCCTGTCCTGTGCTAGGTTCCGCGGTCCTAAGAACTGTGGTTTCCGGGCTCGAGAACAATCACGCAGTCTCACAGCAGCTCTGAAATTTCCTCAAGGGTGGGGACTGTGTCCCATTAATTTTCAACCTCCCTGCTTAGGATTCCCCAACTTTAGGTTCCCAGTAAAATGCTTTTCAGCTAAGTTAAACGGATGGGAGGCAGCCTGAGGTGGTTAGTCCCTCAAGGCATTCCTCCTCAACTGTGCTCCTTCTGGGCCCCCTTCTGGGAGTGCTTTTCTGATTAGGACCCTTTGCTGGCACAGATGAAGCTATTTGTAGGGCAGGACGAACGTGTGTGTGCCGGGGGTGAATGGGAGATTGGGATTGATGTATGCGCACTGCCATGTGTAAAAGAGCTAGCGGGAAGCTGCCGTGTGTCACAGGGAGCTCAGCTTGGTGCTCTGTGATGGCCAAGAAGGGTAGGATTGAGGGGAGGCTCTAGAGAGAGAAGATGGATGTATACCTATAGCTAATTCACTTTGTTGTACAGCAGGAACTAGCACAATACCCTAATAATAATGATAAATTATGGATAGCCCTCCAGTCCAATGAATATGTGCTGTGCTTAGTCGCTCAGTCGTGTCCAACCCTTTGCGACCCCATGGACTGCAGCACACCAGGCTTCTCTGTCCTTCACTATATCTGGGGTTTGAGTATATGGTGACATTTAAGTCTATACTACATAATTTTAATGTATTCCACAAATAAGAGACTCTGAGACTTCCCTCAAGAAGACTTTGTTGTTTATTAAGTAACATATAAGGAGAATGGCAGTAATGCTAGTGGGAGCACAAAAGCTAGTTTCTTTTTAAATCACTTTGTATCTAAAAGGAAGGGGCAGCTAGTTTAACACAGGGGCTTGATGCTTCTCACTGAGGCAGGGACAGTAAGTTCATACTTACTGAGTACTTACTAACCACAAATCATTGTGCTAAGCACTTTATACTGCATATACACTTTAACACTACAAGAGAAGTACTATTTTCATCCCCATTTTACTGATGAAGAAACAGAAGTTTAGAGAATTAACTTCCACTCATGAAACCATCAAAGGTTTCTAGATCTGCTTCCTACTGCAAGGCCTTTGTCCATTCTCTTCCTTCAGCCTCATAATTGCAGCTGCCATTTTTGAGCACCCACTAGGTAGAAGCAATGTGAAATTCACATACATCAATTCACTTTAATCTTCAAACTCTGAAGGAGTTTCCTGTCATCCTCATTTTATAAATGAACAAACAGAGGCTCAGAGAAGTGACTTGCCAAGATGACACGGCTAGCAATGGAGGAGGGTTTCAAACTGACCCCAAAGCCTGTCTCTTGATCACTACTCTGTTGTCTAGGGCTCGAATGGTCTCTTCTCTGTTCCCCACAACACTGTTACTCCCTCCCTCTTGGTACCAGTGTCATTCTATCATGCAAGTTCACTGAAGATAGAGATGGTATACATTCACCAAATACTTAGCAGGTACCTTGTGTGTAGGCACTGAATCTTCCCGAGGGTCTAGCATGCAGCTGGTGCTTCATAAGTGCCATCTGAACTGCAGCACAGTTCTTAAGATCAACATGAAACAAACCACCACTTACAGTCAATATTTTAATATACTATATAATTATCCCCCCTTACCTTGCCCCAAGTTTTTGGCTAAGTAACACGGTATTTATTACACTGGTTATCATTGTTTTGGATATGTTAAAGGCTGAACAAATGTAGAATTTCACTAGGACAGGTCAATGGCACAAAACTCTGAATAGTAATGGGGAATTGTGGCAGTTTCAGGTCAGAAATCTATAACATTTTGAGGCAGAGAAAAGCCAAGAGGCTATTAACCATGTGTTCTTTCTCTAGAGCTAGCAACATACCCTCTAGATGCTTTAAGATTATAAATAGCCACTCTAACCCTTTTTAATTTTAACACCGCTGATAAGATATAATTGTTCAAAGTGGAAAAGAAAAAAAGATCACTCTTCATTATTTAATGCAAATGAACCAAATTGGAAAAAATTACATGTTTCCTTCCCTGAAAAAACTGTCTCTTGTTTTTATCATATTCAGTCCTTTGTTTTATATAGTTTACACTCGGTTCAGAAAATGCCTGTCTAAATTCGCTTTCTTAGCTTAAGTTACTAACCCCTTGTTCTTGTATTTGACACTAACTCAAATAGCCTTGAAACAATTATCCTCTCTATTCCCTTCAGAATTGTCTATACTTTAATGAGTTCCCACTTAATCTCTTCTTTTCCAAAGAAGACCACTCTGAATAGCTAAAATCCTTAAATCCCCAGGTGGCTCTCTTTGCCCTCTGTTGTACCTTCTCCATTTCTATAATATCCTTTTATAATAAGGTGACTGGAACTGTGCATAGTATTCCAAATGTGGCTTCATCAGTCCTCACAAAGAACCCAGATAATTCCTTGGATTTACGTTCAACCCTTGTTCTTAATCATCCCAAAATGGGGGCTCTCAGGGTGTCTTTATTGCCATTAAACTCTGAAATATTGAGTTTCTTTCTATCCCCCTTTTATCCATTCAATTTTCTAATTTCCAAACACACTAAGGGAGTCTGGACCACTCTGGCAACTAAATATATATATATATATATATATATATTTATTTAGTATATATATAATAAATATAAATTTATTTATTTATTATTATATATATTTCAACAATCCTGGGGCAAAAAGAAAGTGTCTATGTCCTTCAGTCACTTGGAGAGCAGAGGCTAGAGACTCTTTATTCGGTAGCCAGTGACTGGAAGAGGATCCCTGCTGTAGGAGATTAACATGGGGCTTTCCTCCGCACTGACCTCATCACTTCCGCCTCCCTAGCATCTTCTTCAGAGGAGAGGTGGAGTCTAAAACCAAAGATGACCCCAGAGGGGAGGAAAAACAGTACATGTTCCTCAAAGATGTATATTCTTCAGTAGAAAATTTGGTGAATACAGGTTTTTTAAAAGATCCCTAAAACCCAAAGAATATAAACGCTTCAAATGGTTTGCATCTAACCTCAAGTATGCACACCTGCACACACACAGATACACACACACACACACACACACACTTACCTTCTATATTCCAGCTATTCAATTTGAAACATGATCTCAGTCCTCTTGGGGCTTCAGTCTTGTGTGGAAAAAAGACATTAATCAAATGAACACTTAAAGAAATATACAACATAAAATAAGCTTTCAGAGAAGCCTGATCCAGTCTGAAGGATCAAGGAAGGCTTCCCCAAGGAAGTAACAGAACTGATACCAGAGTAATGATTAAGAGGTATTGCGCTGGCTTGGAGTTAGGGGTGGGCTGACCATTCCAGGCAAAATAAACCACATATGCAAAGGCCCTATGGATTTTTAGGGAAGTGAAACAATATCAATTTTCTGGAGGGCAGAGTGAAGAGAATGGTATATAAGAGCAGAGACAGGCCAAACCCATTCCATGGTAAGGATTTTTTTTCCCCCTATGATCAATGAAGAACCACTGAAGAATATAAATTAGGGGAATGTTTTTTTAATTTTTTTGTTGGAGTACAGTTGATTTACAATGTTATGTTACAATGTTATGTTAGTTTCTGCTGCAAAGTGAATCAGTTATACATATATTTATATATACATATATTTTTTAGATTTTTTTCCCATATAGGTAATTGCAGAGTGTTAAGTAGAGTTTCCTGTGCTATACAGTAGGTATTTATTAGCTATCTATTTTATATATAATAGTAGTATTATATGTCAATCCAAAGCTCCCAATTTATCTCTCCCCTCCATTCCCCCTGGTAACCATAAGTTTTCTACATCTGTGACTCTTTTTTGTGTAAATAAGTTCATTTGAACCATTTTTTTTTAGATTCCACATATAAACAATATCATATGATATTTGTCTTTGTCTTTATCTGACTTACCTCATCCAGTACGACAATCTCTAGGTCCATCCATGTTGCTGCAAATGAAATTATTTCATTCTTTTTTTACAGCTACGTAATAGTCCATCTTCTTTATCCATTCATCTGTTGATGGACATTTAGACTGCTTCCATGTCTTGGCTACTATAAATAGTGCTGAAATGAACTTTGGGGTGCATGCATCTTCTTGAACTATAGTTTTCCCCAGGTGTATACCCAGGAGTGGGATTGCTGGGTCACAGAGTAGCTCTATTGTAGTTTTTCAAGGAGACTCCACACTGTTCTCCATAGTGGTTGTTTACATCCCCACTGACAGTGCAGAAGGGTTACCTTTCCTCTACACCCTCTCTAGCATTTATTGCTTGTCGGTTTTTTTTTTTTTTTTTTTATGATGGCCATTCTGACCTATGTGAGGTGGTATCTCAGTATAGTTTTGATTTGCATTTCTCTAATAATTAGTGATGTTGATCATCTTTTCATGTGATCATTTTTGGAGAAATGTCTATATAGAGTTAAGTAACCAACAAGGGATTAATCCCCAAAATGTAGAACAGTTAATGCAGCTCAATAACAGAAAAACACAAACAACCCAATCAAAAAATAGGGGAGTGTTTTGAAAGCATATTTGTGTCTTGAAAAGTTCGTGCAGGCTGGTATGATCAGAGGGCATGGCAAGTGCCCATGATGTACCGTGCCACACCCCCTTGAGCCGCCTGGCTTCAGCAAAGCTGCAGTGGACAGTTCCATATGCCGGTGTCAGTGTCCCACAGTGTTTAGAGTTGCGGACTAAGGGAAGCCCACATTCAAGGGAAGGGAGATGAGACTCTACCTGTTAATTGGAAGAATGTAAAAAAAACTTGACACAGTAACGTGCTTTGGGAGTAGACCCTATAAATGAATTCCTAGCTTTGCTTCATTTTCAATGTCAAGACACGCAAATGAGAGAATATAGCCTTTCCTGGAATGCTCCTGTGAGGGTCTGATATTTACTAACCCATCGAGATGCATGACTAACTCTTGTCTCATTGTTGTTCCTGCTCATTATGGGGGAGATTCCTGCTCATTATGGGGGACCTTGATACTAAAGCAGTGAGGAGATGGGGAAGAATTGAGAATCTAAGAGTCTATCCAAGAGTCATGGGTATCAGGGAAAACAGCCAACTCCTTCCTTGTGAAAGAGGCTGCCTTAATCAAGAGAAAGTAGAAGGGAAAATATATTAATGACATATTCAAGTTTTTGAAATTGAACTTAGAAATAGTGAGGTTAATGATTTATTTTTCAATATTTGTATTGACTACTTTGCTCTCACAAATGTCAAGCCATTTATTCTATGGTTAAGGTGTTCATATTTTCAGTGGAAGTATTTCCTTTTAAATGTTAAGAGGTATCAACACTAAAATCAATTTATTTTCTCCTTTTGTTAAAATTAGAATATCATAGCAGGACACAATCTAATTGATGTTAACAAGGATCTGTGCAAAAAAGGAGATCTGAAGTCTTCTATTTGATTTTCCTTTTAAGACTCACAACTGAATAATAGTATCTATTTTGAACTCATCTATGTTCATTGATCTAACTTGTCACAAATCAATCAATAGTTAATCAATATGTTTCTCTGAACTAAGCAATGAATTTGGAAACACTCAATTCAAATCCTAACACCACTATGGTGACCTCACTCCAGCCACTTATCCTTAGTTAAACTGCTTCTCAGTTTAATCTGTCAATAATAGCACTGCTATTTTTGCCATCACAAAAATAAGTTGGTTCATAAAGTATAACCTCCAATGCATAGTAATTTTCTCCTGAGACTCTGGACCTATAATTACAGAAGCAGCTAAGAAGAGGAAAATTAGGGTAATTAAATTCAACATGTAGATTTACTCTGGGTGGGAACACTAAGACTACAAGTGCTGAATGAGATTTTGGCTGAAATAATTATTTCTGAAAATAATAATTTTCAGAAAGACAAAACAGAATCCAGGGTCTTTATAATGTAGCATCGATGTACACAATATAATCCAAATGTATAAACACATTTTAAAACTGTGACCAAGATTCAAGAGAAAATGAAATCTATGAACATCAACTCAAAGATGACTCACAAATTGAAATTAGTAGACAAGGAGTTAAAATAGTTGTTGAAACTATGTTCAAGGACATAAAAGAAAATATGCTTTTAATGAATGAACAAATAGGAAATCTCAGCAGAGAAATAGGAACTATTTAAAAGAAGAGTCAAATGTGAATCTTAGAAGTGAAAAATAAAATACCTAAAATAAAAATTCACTGGTTGGGCTTAGGAGAAGAATAGAGATGACAAAGAAGAAAGTCAGTGAACGTGAAGCTCAATCAACAGAAATTATTCATCCCAAAGAAGAGAGAGAAAAAACATTGAAAAACATGAACAGATCCCCAAGAATCTGTGGAACAATATCAGAAAGTTTAAAACATGTGAAATTATAGTCCCAAAACTTGACGAGCAGGATATGGAGCAGAAAAAAGAAATAATGACCCAAATTGCCAAAATCTAGCACAAGATATAAATCGATAGATTCAAGAAGTTCAGCAAACCATAGTATGAAAAAATACAAAGAATAACTACTTCTATGTACATCATAAACTCCTGAGAACCAAAGGGAAAGAAAATCTTGAAAGTAGCTACAGAAAAATAATGCATTACACACAGAGAAACAATGGTAAGAATTAAGGTTGACTTCTTGTCAGAAACAGTGAAGACCAAGAGAAATATTTAAAATGCTGAAAGAGAAACACCACTGTTAACCCAGAATTCTATATCCAGCAAAAATATTCTCTAAGAATGAAGACAAAATAAAGATGTTTTCAGAACACTGTGGAAAAATATACCTTTTAAACTCTAGTTGAACTAACTCACTGTTAATTTAAAATATAAACATATATATGTAAATCAACTTTACTTCAGTAAAAATATTTTTCTCTTGATACTCCCAACTATTCTTTCATTTTATTTTGGCTAACTCACCTCTGTGAGGGATTCCCTGGTGGCTCAGAGGCTAAAGAATATGCCTGCAATGCAGGAGACCTGAGTTCGATCCCTGGGTTGGGAAGATCCCCTGAGAAGAAAATGGCAGCCCACTTCAGTATTATTGCCTGGAAAATCCCATGGACGGAGGAGCCTGGTGGGCTACAGTCCATACGGTTACAGAGTTGGACAGGACTGAGTGATTTCACTTTCACTTTTCACTTTCAGCTCACCTCTGTACACAAATTTTCCACTTCTGCCTTCTCTTTTCTCCTATCAAAAAGTATTAAAAACTTATTGACTGAACTGTAATAAAGAGGCATAATTTTGAGCAAATATTCTGTGCCAGGATCTTTCTTCAGCTATTACATTTAATCCTTATCCTTACCGACAGTTAGGGCTGGTATTATCAGGACAAAATTACAGATGAGAAAATAAGCTGAGAGAAACTAATTATCAGTAGTGTGTCCAAGGTCACAAAGCTTGGACCCAAGTAGAGGTCCTTGATGCTTGATAATATTTCATGGCCAAGTATACATAGCTTGAAAATTGACTAAGTCCCTGAAGGATCCTTCTAAGACCTGTTTATACTATTTGAGTAAATCTTGGTGTTTCTTTAAAGGAAAAATTTCAGGCCAGCACTCTGATAGAGTCTGTTAATGGCCTGGTGACAGGCTGTCCTCTTCCCTCGCCCACAATCACCTTCCTTTAGCAAGAGACAGTACCCCAGCAGCCCCCAAGCACAGCACTGTATCTCCCAGCCTCCTTTGAAGCCAGGGATGGGCTGTGTGACCAAGATTGGGCAAATGGGATAGGAATAGTTTTGAAAATAACCAGAATTCAACTTTCCGCCAAGTTCTTAAAGGAAGAAAACACTTGCTTTAGATTCCCTAATCTGTTTCCTGAGAGCTAGAAAGCAAACAAGAGCCCCCGCCTTGAACCTGGAGACATGTGAAAGACAGCGTAAGCAGCCTGTCTGCCAGTCTTCAAGGGGTAGCTGGATTGGGTGTGGAATACCTTCAAACAATTTAAAGAAAACCAAAAGATGAAGAAATCAAGGCATCTGCTAATGGCCACCGCTGTGACGTTGGCATTTTACTTAACCTCTCAAGGCTGTTTCCCCTTCTCAAAAACAGGGTGATCATTTTACTTTCCTCATAGGGCTGGTCTCAGGGTGGGATAAGATAATATTTATAAACATGAACACAGGGCCTGGCCCAGAGTTACAGCCGACATGTATTACACGTATTGTGTGTCACGAGACCGGATGCTATAAAAGATTCTTTTCCTTCAAGTACTGAGTGCCCGCAGACTACAGAGAACATCTGCTTAATGAACGCTACATGTGGGGACGAAGAATACGCACTGCTAAGACAGGTGGGAATGATGTCAAAAGCTGCATTTTTATCCTTATTTGAACCTCTTCTTTCTCACCATTCTCAATGCTTCATCCCTTTTAAAAGAATGTAGGGTGATTTTAGAAACATTTTCTTCTATAATTCTGAATGATATAAATATCTTTATTTATCTATCTTTTTGCAGCCCCATGGACTATAGCCCACCAGGCTCCTCTGTCCATGGGATTCTCCAGGCAAGAATACTGGAGTGGGTAGCCATTTCCTTCTCCAGGGGTCGAACCAGGGTCTCTGCATTGCAGGCAGATTCTTTATTGTCTGAGCCACCAGGGAAGCCCTTCTATTTATCTATTGTCTATCTATGCTCCAGGTAAATTCTTACAAAATTAATGTCTCATTTTGAAGCAGCTCATTACTCAGATGCTAAATTTCTTTCAATAAAAGAAATTACTATTTACCTGCTGTATTTCTAGATACTTCCCTCGTCCTCCCCTCACCGCCAGTCTGAGCTTCTCTCAATTCTCTTTCAAAAGGATAGGTGATACCCTGAAAAGGGGACAGCATGGATGACTGTTCAACATTCAATGCGTGTCTCCAGCACCAACAGAGGAAAGGTTAGAAATAGAAGCACGGACCCTTGCTTATTGCAATTTCACACCCATGGCAAATGCCACAGGACTCAGGGCTGGCAGCAGGAATTAGTTCAAACCTGGCGGTAATGTTTTCTTCCCCCGACCCCCACCTCCTCTCTTCTCAGGGTAGCTGCCAGTTAATGCTCATAATATGTTAATTTGTGGAAATAAGGAGTAAAGGAAGGATGAGGAGAGGAGGGTACGGGGAGAGCTAAAAGCAGGGAGGGGAGGGCCAGACTGGCAAAGGTGGAGGAGAAACCAGAGAGAAAAGGATGAGACCATGGGTGAGAAGGGAAGAAGGGGCAGAGGACAGAGCAAGGCACAGTTTGGGCAGAAGTGGCGTCAACTTTTAAAAAACAAAGGGAAACGAAACAGTTGCACACATGAGGAACAACAGCCATTTCAATTTCCTCTCTCTAGCGATGATATAAGGATAATGGGGAGAAATACAGAGGCAATCGAAAAACTAATGAAGGGGGCAAATCCGAGTCTAGACTCTCTTTTTTTAGCACCTGGAAAATTGGAAAAAGCATGATTTCTATCGGTTCTAAAGCAGTCATCTCCCTGCCTTGCCCCAGTCCTGCTTCTGGTGGTATATTACTCAGTTCAGTTGCTCAGTCGTGTCTGACCCTTTGCGACCCCACGGACTGCAGCACACCAGGCCTCCCTCTCCATCACCAACTCCCAGAGTTTGCTCAAACTCATATCCATGGAGTCGGTGACGGCATCCAACTATCTCATCCTCTGTCGTCCCCTTCTCCTCCCGCCTTCAATTTTTCCCAGCATCAGGGTCTTTTCAAATGAGTCAGCTCTTTGCATCAGGTGGCCAAAGTATTGGAGTTTCAGCTTCAGCATCAGTCCTTCCAATGAATATTCAGGACTGATTTTCTTTAGGATGGACTGGTTGGATCTCCTTGCAGTCCAAGGGACTCTCAAGAGTCTTCTCCAATACCACAGTTCAAAAGCATCAATTCTTCAGGACTTCAGTTCAGTTCAGTTCAGTTGCTCAGTTGTGTCCGACTCTTTGCGACCCCATGAATCGCAGCACGCCAGGCCTCCCTGTCCATCACCAACTCCCGGAATTCACCCAGACTGATGTCCATCGAGTCAGTGATGCCATCCAGCCATCTCATCCTCTGTCGTCCCCTTCTCCTCTTGCCCCCAATCCCTCCCAGCATCAGAGTCTTTTCCAATGAGTCAACTCTTCGCATGAGGTGGCCAAAGTACTGCACTTTCAGCTTCAGCATCATTCCCTCCAAAGAAATCCCAGGGCTGATCTCCTTCAGAATGGACTGGTTGGATCTCCTTGCAGTCCAAGGGACTCTCAAGAGTCTTCTCCAACACCACAGTTCAAAAGCATCAATTCTTCGGCGCTCAGCCTTCTTCACAGTCCAACTCTCACATCCATACATGACCACAGGAAAAACCATAGCCTTGACTAGACGGACCTTTGTTGGCAAAGTAATGTCTCTGCTTTTCAATACGCTATCTAGGTTGGACATAACTTTCCTTCCAAGGAGCAAGCGTCTTTTAATTTCATGGTTGCCATCACCATCTGCAGTGATTTTGGAGCCCCCAAAAATAAAGTCTGACACTGTTTCCACTGTTTCCCCATCTATTTCCCATGAAGTGGTGGGACTGGATGCCATGATCTTCGTTTTCTGAATGTTGAGCTTTAAGCCAACTTTTTCACTCTCCACTTTCACTTTCATCAAGAGGCTTTTTAGTTCCTCTTCACTTTCTGCCATAAGGGTGGTGTCATCTGCATATATGAGGTTATTGATATTTCTCCCAGCAATCTTGATTCCAGCTTGTGTTTCTTCCAGTCCAGTGTTCAGCACTTAGCTTTCTTTATAGTCCAGCTCTCACATCCATGCATGACTACTGGGAAAGCCATAGCTTTGACTGGACGGACCTTTGTTGGCAAAGTAATATCTCTGCTTTTTAATATGCTGTCTAGGTTGGTCATAGCTTTTCTTCCAAGGAGCAAGCATCTTTGAATTTCATGGCTGCAGTCACCATCTGCAGTGATTTTAGAGCCCCCCAAAATAAAGTCTGTCACTGTTTCCATTGTTTCCCCATCTATTTGCCATGAAGTGATGGGACCAGATGCCATGATCTTAGTTTTCTGAATGTTGAGTTTTAAGCCAACTTTTTCACTCTCATCTTTCACTTTCATCAAGAGGCTCTTTAGTTCTTTAGAGGACATAAGGGTGGTATCATCTGCATATCTGAGGTTATTGATATTTCTCCTGGCAATCCTTATTCCAGCTTGTGCTTCATCCAGCCCAGCATTTCTCATGATGTACTCTGCATATAAGTTAAATAAGCAGGATGACAATATACATGGAACAGACTGGTTCCAAATTGGAAAAGGAGTACATCTGCACTGTTCTCTGAACCCAGGGGAGGCAAGGCACAAGCTAAGAGGCCAGAAGAATATGAAAGCCATAGGAACTGCAGACACGTTTATTCTCTTCTAGCCAGCACAGCAGGGGTAGCAATGGACATAACATAACACAACATAACCACACTCGACCTCTCTCCTGGATGACGCAGCGGCTGGAGCAGTCCTCGCACTATATCCTCTCCTCCTGCAGCCGATCCAGTAGACACAGATGTGACGCAGCAGCAATTCCCGCCACTTTATGGGTGGAGCTCACATATCCGCACTGCACACAAAACCCGTGACCAAGTGAGTCCCTCATGACGCCCGTGTACAGTGCTATAAATGATCTCAGCTGTTACATAGTCATTATTTACAAAACATGGGGCAAGAGAGAGGCCACAGGACGAGAGAGCCTGAGCGCACACCATCTTGGCTAATCTGCTCTCTCCCCACATCCAGAGGTTAGCACATTCTTTAGTATGACCCTTCTTGGGAACTGGGATGAGGATTGACCTATTTTCCTCCTAAGAGGAGACCAGACTCCAACTCCCCAGGCCTACATTCTAACCTTCCCAAAGGGCTTGGACACACTGGATTGGCCAAGATCTAGGAATGGCTTAAGAAAACGAGGTGCTAGGAGTCTACGAGGCATGTTGCTGGAGCCGTCACGTTATTTATGGGGCCCTGACATCTTTAAGAACAAAGCCTCCAGCCTTCCGGGCTCCCCCACGACCTGAGGTTACTTCGCCCTGTCTCTCCCCACCCAGGGGGGTGCTCCATTGCCACAGAAAAGCTGCATAACTTGCTTCCCGAACTGCCATTCCATGGTGGGAGAAGGATAAAAGGGAAATGCAAAATTGAGACGAAAATGGACTAGAACACTCAAGGATGACAAGAGGCTATGAAATTTGAATCCCAATTTCCAGGTATTTCTCCTACTCATTCCTACTCAGCAATTGTGAAGCAACTGCCTTTGGAACAAAGCGTTTGTCTTTCAACAGATATGCCAGGTTCAAGAAGACCTGTGGACTTCTCTGGGGTCCAGTGGCTAAGACTCCGCCTACCCAGTGCACTCTCATGCAGGGTGGATTCCCTCCCTCACTGGGGAACTAGATCCTACAGCCTGCGTGCTGCAACTAAAGCTCTCACGGGCCACAACCAAGACCCAGCACGGCCAGACAAATAAATAATTTTTTAAAAAGAAGAAGGCCTGGACAAGGCAGTGAATAAGCACAGTCAGTCAGTTCAGTCACTCAGTCGTGTCCAGCTCTTTGCGACCCCATAGACTGCAACATGCCAGGCTTCCCTGTCCATCACCAACTCCTGGAGTTTGCTCAAACTCATGTCCATCGAACCTGTGATGCCATCCAACCATCTCATCCTCTGTCGTCCCCTTCTCCTCCCGCCTTCAATCTTTCCCAGCATCAGGGTCTTTTCCAATAAGTCAGTTCTTTGCATCAGGTAGCCAAAGTATTGGAGTTTCAGCCTCAGCATCAGTCCTTCTAATGAATATCTCGGACTGGTTTCCTTTAGGATTGACTGGATTGATCTCCTTGCAGTTCAAGGGACTCTCAAGAGGCTTCTCTAATACCACAGTTCAAAAGCATCAATTCTTCAGTGCTCAGCTTTCTTTATGGTCCAACTGTCACATCTTTACATGACTACTGGAAAAACCATAGCTTTGACTAGAGGGACCTTTGTTGGCAAAGTAATGTCTCTGCTTTTTAATATGCTGTCTAGGTTGGTCATAGCTTTTTTTCCAAGGAGCAACCATCTTTGAATATCATGGCTGCAGTCACCATCTGCAGTGATTTTGGAGCCCAAGAAAATAACCTGTGTGAATTGGAGGAGGGGGGCCTCAGGAAAAAAAAAAGCATGTGAATAAGCATACCTGGCTCTATATTATTTCCCAATTTAAAGACGTGATTTTTTCAGAGTGTTCTGGATGGATAACTTTGGGTTGACTGTGGCTTTGCTTGTCATAGGGAGTGTCAGAGTCTGCATTTAGGCTGAACATCTCCATCCCTCCCCTCTTCCAATGCCTTCCTTTGAACTGTTTCAGGTCAGCTCTTTCTTCTGCTTTCTGATGATGATACTAATTCCCTCCATGTTGGCAACTCCCTGAGAAAGCCAGGAGAACACCCAGTCTATAACGATAGCCCCCAACTCTGCCGCTATAGGGAAGGCAAACCCAGCACCTTCCATCAGCCGTGTTCCTTCCACGGAAGGCTGTCAGCAGGCCAAGGGGCTTTGATCAACTCCAAACAAGCCAGACTCATTCATAAGAACCAAGGAAAATGCTCAATTCTCCATCAGTAGCTTGACACTCTCAGTTTCACTTGTTATAGTCTTGAGTTGACTTGTCAAAATCTGAGATATAGTTTGCAGTTAAATTTGAAAGGGAAAAAGGGAGGGGGTCACGATGTCTGATATTTCCTCCATGTGTGTTGAATTTTAAAAGCATTCCTCTGCTGCCTTTGGCTACCTGGCCCCAGTGTAAGTAATATCTACTTCCTTTTGGAAAACCAACCACCAGACTGAAACTGAGCAGGTGCATGTGGAAAAAGCCTCCTGGCCATGAGCGAGGGGGCAGGGAGGCATAATGGCTGTAAGCATAAGATCTGGAGCCAAACCTCTTAAGTTTGGATCTCAGCTCCACTGTTTACTGCTTCTGAGAACTTGGGAAAGTATTTCACCTATGTCTCAGTTTATTCAATTATAAAAAATAAGCATTAAAAATGGTGTGAATTCAGGGTTGTTGTGAGGATTAAATAAGCTAACAACTGGCACACAGTAAGTACCCTACCTGTATTTACTACTACTACTTCTACTATTATCAGCATGTTGGAACATCCTCAGAGAAGGCAATGGCACCCCACTCCAGTACTCTTGCCTGGAAAATCCAATGGGCGGAGGAGCCTGGTGGGCTGCAGTCCGTGGGGTTCGAAGAGTCAGACACGACTGAGCGACTTCACTTTCATGCATTGGAGAAGGAAATGGCAACCCACTCCAGTGTTCTTGCCTGGAGAATCCCAGGGACGGGGGAGCCTGGTGGGCTGCCGTCTATGGGTCGCACAGAGTTGGATGCGACTGAAGTGAATTAGTCGTAGCAGTGTAACATACTGGGTGTCTACACTCTGGAACTAGTCTTCTGGGTTGCTAGAGAGCCATGCCCAGGAGGGAGAGCCCTTAGGTGACCCCATTTTCTAATTGTCTTTCTTTTTTTCAATTTTACAGAAATATAGCTGATTTACAATGTTGTATTAATTTCTGCTTATAGCAAAGTGATCAAGTTTTACATATCTGTATCTATATACACATTCTTTTTCATATTCTTTTCCATTATGGCTTGTCTCAGGATACTGAACATAGTTCCCTGTGCTGTACAGTAGGACCTTGTTGTTCATCCATCCTATATAAAATATTGGTCACCTAATCGTCTTCCAACTGTGATTACTCACTATAATAAAGAGAATAGAGAAAAGATGGGCAAACAAGTAAGGTGGTCCCGCCAGGCCTGCTGGTTAAACCTCCCCCACATTGACTACAGACTCTTGGCTGATGACTACAGGTTAAGGGATTCCTAAGAGGGGCTTCTGCTGAGCAGGAAGAAGGAGGTCACAAAATAGTTTTACTGATGACGTGACTGTGAGCTTAAGGTTGTGTGTGACACCTGCTGCCCCCAGATGAAACATTTGGAGCTTGAGTCACATTTGTTAGTGCAGAATTGATGTACAAAACTCAAGGAGGGCACCAAATTTCTATGAACTGTAAATTAGTAAATTGCTTTTTAATCTACCATAAAAGATCACGGAAAAGTCCTTTTAAAATCAAAGGTCTGCTAATTCAGTCATGAACACATTTACCCAGTGGTGCTCAAGGCAAGAGGGAAACCTTCCAGGCTGCGCATTTGCCATTTAAAACTTATAATTTAAGAAATGATTTAAGTTTAATTACAATGTCGAAGGCAGATATGTGTTACTTGGAGGAGACACTGGCTCCTACCCTAATATTTGCTTTTTAAAATATTTAAGAATAAAACGGCACTTTCCCCATTACGTGCTTTCTGATCATACCTCCTTTAGGTGAACCAAGGAAGGCAGCGGGGAAGAAGGTGGTGCCGGACACAGACGTCCTCTTTGGGGCAGAAGATGTGCTCTCCAAGCTTCAGTGTGCAGAGAGGACATGAGAGGGAGACACTGAGTTGGCCTGGAGGAGGAATTGCAGGATGCACACCACATCAAAGACAGAAACGGTTACTGTTCAGCAACCTGTCCCCAGGTGAGAGATGCGGACACTGAGACCCAGAAAGAAGAGGTGCTTATCTCACCATTAGGACCCCAAATCAGAACTAAATAGAGAAGGAAATGGCAACCCACTCCAGTATTCTTGCCTGGAAAATCCCATGGATGGAGGAGCCTGGCGGGCTCCAGTTCATAGGGTCGCAAAGAATCAGACACAACTGAGTGCCTTCACTTTCACTTTCAGAACTAAAAGCCAGTTCTTCTCTTAATTAAGTCCCCTTTCTACTTTACCAGTAGTTCTGGCCTTTGAAAGTGTTTAAGAATTACCTGGAGATCTTGTTGGAAATGGTGGTTCCTGACCCTCCTATTCTGACTCCCCCAGACTAAGATGCAATACAATCCAGGTGATATGGATGCAAGTGGATCCAGAGGCCACACTTGAAGAAACTCTGCTATAAATTGACTGTCTTAATGGCAGATACTTCTCAACTTATTAAACTGTTTGATGAATCAATCTAGATGTGAAAGCCCTTTGAAAAATTGTACAAATGCACCTGTAATATGCCCTGAAGGTGCACTTCACTCCTCAGTCCATTTTTCTACTCAAAATATGATCCACAAAACAGCAACAGCATTATTACCTGGGTGCTTGTTAAAGAATAGAGTATCAGGCTCCACCCCAGGCCTAATGAGTCAAAACCTTCATTTTAACAAGACCCTTGGTGATTTGAGCACAGCAAAGTTTAAGAAGCACTGATAAAAGGTCCACAGAGTCTTTTTCTATCTTATGGGTCAGGAATTGGAGCAGGACTCACCTGGGTGATGTGTTCTGTTCGATGGTGACTGGGACTTCAGCTGGGGTGGCTCAGATATCTGGGGATGAGTGCACAGCTCAACTAGATCCACAGAACTGAAGCCCTGGTCCACCTCCATGTGCCATATGCTGGGACTGGAATGTCACAGATGGTGATGACTGGCATTTGGGCTGAAATGAGAGGAAGCTGAGGGCTGGTCAGCATTACTCTATTTCCACGGAAGGAGGTGGTCTCAGGGGAGTCAGGTGCCTGGCTTCCCTCACAGGGGTTGTGGGGAGTGGAGTTTAGGAGGGAGTTCCAAGAGACAGGAAGTGGAGGCTAACTAACTGGCCATAGGAAATGCTTAGAATTGGGGAGCATCTTGAACCAGTTTATGAGCAAAGAGCCAGGCTGTGAGGTCTAAACTGGAAGACTGGAAGTAAAAAGTGGGGAGAGAAAGAGAGAGAGATGCAGGAGATTTTACAGGAGAAAATGAGACTCAATGGACTTGGAAATGTGCTTAGGCGCTGGACCAGCAGAAGGAAAGAAAAGGACTTCCCAGAGTAATTTCTAGATCTCCTGTAGCCTAAGGCAGCTAGTTTGGGTTTTTTGGTCCCCCTCCCACCTCCAGCCCCACACCTGCCCCCACCCTAGGCCACAGTTTTCCACCACACTGTAAGGGTACCATGTGGTCCTCTTCCCAGAGTTTTTTGTGTGTGTGTGTGTGTGTGTGTGTGTGTGTGTGTGTGTGCATGCGCATGCACGCATGCTAAGTAGCTTAGTCGTGTCTGATTCTTTGTGACCCTGTGGACTGTGGCCCGCCAGGTTCCTCTGTCCATAGGATTTCCCAAGCAAGAACACTGGAGTGAGTTGCCATTTCCTCCTCTAGGGGATCTTCCTGACCCAGGGACTAAACCTCTGTCTCCTGCGTCTCCTGCATTGGCAAGGAGATTCTTTACAAGTGAGCCATCTGGGAAACTCTCTTCCCATGGTTACCTCTACATAATTCTGCAAAGTAGAAATAGCTTTTCAGATTATGGTTTCCAAAGGAACCTGAAATTCGCCACAGGCTCACCACTGTCTTAGGCATTCAGAGAAAACAAGCAGCTGCACACTACGTCAGAGAGTGGTTTGCTCAAAAATCTGAGCTGCTTCCTATCTAGAAAGGATAAATAATTCTAGGCTCTGATTTTCCTCTGCTCTAAGGGAATCGTATAAAAAGCCTATAGGAAACAACCCCTAGAATGACCCTTGGATCCAGAGAAGTAGCCAGAAATATATGTACAATTAAGTGATTTTTTTTTTAAAGCATGAAACCAATTGAACCTAAAATAAGCACCCAATTATATAAAAGTAAATATAGACAAAATGGTGAAAGAAGAAATGATAAATGTTAATTGACTATTTCTAAATTGAAAAAATTTGCATGACTTTTTCCTCTTTTCCATATTTCAGTAAGTTTTCCACAATGAACAGTATTCATTTCATAACCATAAAAATCTATGTCATATAAAAACAGATTTTGATTTTCAAGGAAGATTCTAAGAACCCTCATATAGCAATGATTTCTTCAGATTTCAAAAACCCCACCACTAATCCTTCCAGAGACCCACATGTAGTAGTGTTGGCCCTGATAAATGCCGGTTCTGTTCTTCAAGATTTACTTGTCAGGAAATCAAGACACACAGAATGAGTTATTTCAGAAGGAAGTGTTCCGGGATTCTGGAAACAGATGATGCCTTCTTCCAGCCTCTTGTCATTCTTCTTCTTCACGAGATATCGTCGTCATCACTCTGGGTCTAACTCAGCTTGACAGTAGCCACATTTCTGTGCGGATCTTCATCTTCTCTTTTGGTAAAAGTCTGTAAATTGAGGCGCAGCTCACAGCTATTTCATACTAATCAGATCCTGGGACTAGATTAGAATTAAGAATGGACCAGAGGTGCGATCACGTGAAGCCAACCAGCTCCCCAGTAGACACATGGTTCTCTGTGCCTCATCTTCATGAATGCTGCCTAGGCCATCTGCTCCCTCTTTGATTTTTAAATTTTTCAGCCGTGCCACATGGCTTGCGTGACCTTAGTTCCCTGACCAGCAATGAAACCTGTGCCCCCTGCAGGTGAAGCATGAGCCCTAACCATAGGACATACAGGAAGTCCCTGCTCTCTCTTTTATAGGCCAGAGGGCCACAGATCTCACTACCTATCGACAACTCATGGCAGCATAACCCTTCTCTCTCTTTTTCTCTTCACTTGCAGTTTGCACTGCCACTAAAATATTCTGCCTCTTGGCTGCCATGATCAGCGTCTAAATCATCCCTCGTCTAAGGTCCTAGTTTTCTGAGCACAGAAACCACAGACTCAGCAGCCAGGATGTCATCAGTCTGCTCCAGATTACATCATCTCCTTCTGCCAACCTTAATACCACTACGGCAAGCATCAACAGCAATACCCATGCTTATTTCAGGAGAAATATTGAACAGATGTGACAGCCTTGTCAAACTCCTTTGCTGGTGTCCAACCACTCTGTTATACCTTTTGCAATTCTAAAATCTCTCTTCTGGCCATAATAGAGACAGTGTGCGCTGACCTCACGAGCAGGAAACTGTTCCTGTAGCATCAGTTGAATACCGACTATCAACACCAACTTATACACCTAGGCTTTACAGCCCGCTGATCATTTTTATACACATCTTCCTTTTTGACTGTCAAGACAGCAGAGCCAGCGACGGTATAGCTTAAAAGAGTATGGACTTCTCATCAGAAGCTTTAAGTTTCTGGGCTCCTTACTGCCTGTGAACCTTGGGTAAGTCCCTTGGAGCTGGTTTCTTGTCAGTAAAATACTAATCTCTTTTCAACCCAATTTGAAAACTACGTGAGATGATGCATTTAAAAATAACCAATTATGGGGACTTCACTGGTGGTTCAGTGGCTAAAACTCTGTGCTTCCAATGCAAGGGGCCTGGGTTTGATCCCTGGTCAAGGCTAGATCCCACATGCAGCAACTAAGAGTCTGCTTGTCACAACTGAAGAACTTGCGCCTGCAACAACAAATATTGAAGATCCTGAGTGTTGCAATTAAGACCCAGCAGAGCCAAATAAATATATATATATATAAAATTATGAAACCAAGTATTCAAACACTTATACACAATATTCACAGAGTATTATTCACAATAACCAAGAAGTGGAAATAATCCTAACATATGATTATTAACATACATCCATCAACACATGAATGGAAAAACAAAAGGTGGTTTTTGTACATGATGGAGTATTATTAACCCTAATCCTTAAAGGAATGAAGTACTGATGCATCATGAAGGAATCTGGAAAACATTCTGCCAAGTAAAAAGAGCCAGACATTAGAGGTCACACGTTACAGTGATTCCTCGTATATGAAATACTCAGGATGGGTCAATCCATGATTTGCGATTGTGTGGGACTGAGGGGAGGTGGGAAAAGGCAGGGACTGTTTAACGGGTATGGGTTTTCTTTTGGAGAGAGGAAAATATCTTGGAACTAGACAGAGATGATGGTCACATAACATTGGAATAAATGCCGCTGAGTCGCTCAAAGTGGCTAATTTAATGTTATATAAATTTTACCTAAATTAAAAAAAAATTACAAAGCACACAAAAGTCCTAGTTAGTAGATCTCAGTTGTAGACAAAACAGTTTCTCAAAGATTAAGTGACTTATGAAAGGACGAAAACTTAGAAAACAAAAACAAGCAAATCAAAATGAAACAAAAAATCCACTCTGAGACCAGAATTTTCTGGTCCTCTTACAGGCCAGGTAGGTCTTTGCGTCCTTACAGTGATCCTGTTTTATGTGTGGACATAATATTTAAGTTTTCAAGCTGTCACCATTCTCCACTTTGGACTTTTTATATCAACTCCCATGCCCTGTTGCCTAATCCAGTCAGCATACTGCACATTCAGCCTCCTCGTCTCCTTACTCACTCACAGAGATACTAACAAAATGATAATCTAGCCTAAAG
Source organism: Bos mutus (assembly GCF_027580195.1). Taxonomy (NCBI): domain Eukaryota; kingdom Metazoa; phylum Chordata; class Mammalia; order Artiodactyla; family Bovidae; genus Bos; species Bos mutus. The sequence goes on from NC_091626.1 coordinate 8,592,723, forward strand.
GAGGTCTTTGGAAAACCAGAAGCGCCTCCCTCTTTCTCTTGTCTAAAGAGAAAGTTCCTGAATGCCTAGTAGTAAGTTCAGCAGATAGAGAGCTTTGTTAGAAACTTATTATCCTGGGTTCCAGCCAAGTCTAGCTAAATCAGAATCTGAATTTTACTAAACTTCCTGGGTGATGTGCATGCATATGAAAAGTTTAGACACACTGCTCTGGAGCTGTAGAATTGTAACAGAGTCCAGTTACATGAAGTCTGAGGATGTTGGAGATGTAAACTATAAGCTGTGTTGGCCTACTGGGCCATTTGTTCTGAGCAGAAAATATGTCCATATCCATCATCTTCATCAGAATTTACTGAAAAGCTTGTGAACAGTGGAGAAAGCACTTAGGCTCTTCACCAAGTGACATCTAATTTCACAGATATGATTAGCCTCCATGATTCTTCTGTACCCTGGGAACAATAATTCTACCTCTCCTGTTTTCTAGTAATACTCCCAGTTCACAGGTAAATGTCTACAAAGGGATTATTTAAACTATCAAACACTACAGTCCATGGGAACTTCAGAGGTCATCTGGCCAGTGGTTCTCAAATGTTGTTCTATTGACCTATTCTGAACTGGCTATGTCAGAATCACCTGGGAATATTTCAAAAAGGCAGAGTCCTAGGATATAGGATCAACTTATGTCTGGAAGAGGCACTGGAATGTGTGTTCTTCAAAAGCTCTCAAGGTGATTTCAATGCATAGTCTGGCTCGGAAACCATCCATCTAACTCAGCCCACGCATCCCCTCCACAGCTTCCCCACCACTTCAGCCTAAAGAACTTCAGGGACAAATGCATTTCATTTCAGAGCGCTAACTTAGAAAATTCCTTCCAACACACTGAGTCAATACCTGCCTCCCTATGCTTTTCACTTACAGGTTCTGTCCTTTTGAACCATACAAAATAATAAGAGTGTGTTTCAGATGTACAGTCTCTCTTCCATATCATGTGGCAGATCTTCAAATGTCTGGCCCCACGCCCTGTGTCCATCTGTGTCTTCTCCCTAATGATGCTTTTTCCTTGAAGTCTATTTCATCCAATAATAATATAGTTACCAACTATTTTTTATTATTCTTTTGCTTTTAATCTGCAATAATTTACATGTATAAGAATATATGGGTAAAAAAAGAATATTATGGGGCTTCTCAGGTGGCTCAGTGGTAAAGAATCTGCCTGCGAATGTAAGAGACACAGGAGGCATGGATTCGATCCCTGCATCAGGAAGATCCCCTGGAGAAGGAAATGGCTACCTACTTCAGTATTCTTGCTTGGAAAGTTCAGTGGACAGAGGAACTTGGCAGGCTTCAGTTCATGGAGTCACTAAAAGTCGGACACAACTGAACATGCATGCATAAGAACATATAGTTGTCTTGTATAAGAAACATAGAACTACATTTTTAAAAAATTCAGTCTAATAATTTCTTTAGTTAAACATTACACATTTATTATAATTACTAACATATCGGGGGTTATTTCTATCGTATTATTTTGTGCTTTCCTTTTATCCTGTTTTTTTCTTTTCTCTCTTTATTTCTTCTTTCCTTTCCTGAATTCTACTAAATTGATTGAATTTTCTCTATTACATTCCTGCCTTCTTGCCCCAACTCCCACACTTCTTAAATTTGGAAGTTGTACCAGGTTTAGCAGTAACTCTTCAGAGTTTTTGTTTTGTTTTGTTTTAATTAAATAACAGGAATATCTAACAAAACATAAATTCAATCAACTTTAGTCGTTATTCTTAAAATTCTGACATGAATAGTTAACAGAATCTAAAGTTAATCAGCATCTTCTCTGCCTCCTTAACACACCAAAGGAACTTAGAACAGTTTAACTCTGAATAATCACCTCCCGCTTGCCATATCAGATCAGCTTGCCATATAGCGACACCTATTTCCAATATTTTAGATTTATCATGCTTTTATACCCCCAATAAATTGCTGCTGTTGTTTCATGTCAGTTCTTTTGTAGACTCACTCATATGCTTATTTGTTTCCCAATCTGTCCTTCGTCTCAATTCTTCCTTCTGGGTTTGATTTCATCTTTCACTAAGGATCTATCAGTAGAAAATTCTGTTTGTCAGAAAACGTTTCCATTTCCCCCTCACTCTTGTGTGATAAGGTAGCTGTATACACAGCTCTTGATTGGTGGTTACTTTCTCTTAGCATTTTGAAGATATTATTCATTGTCTTATGGCCTTTGTTGTTATTGTAAATTTTTGTTGTTGTTATAAATTCAGAGACAATCTAAATGTGATTCCTTTATATATTATCTATCTCTTTTCCTCTGAATGCATTAAATATTTTCTCTTTGACTCTTGTGTTTTACAATTTTATTACAGTGCATCTACACATGGATTTTTTTTTATGTCTCCAATTTGGGATGCACTGTATGTCTTAATATGAAGATTTATTTATTTTATTAGGTTTGGAAAATTATTGCCATTATCTCTTCAAATTTTGTCTCTTTCCCAGTTGTTTTATAGTCTCTTTAGGAGAATCCTGTTGGGTGTATTTCGACTTTCTTATTCTAAACTCCATGTCTCTGAATATCATTTTTATGTTACCTTTTTGAAATCTCTTCTTGATGCATTCCAGATAATTTTTCCATTCACTTATGTCTTTTCGGCTATGTCTAATCTGCTGTATATTTTGTCCACCGAGCATACAATTTCAAGAGATATATTTTTCATTATGAAAACTTCTCTGTCTCTTCAAATTTTTCTTTTCTACTTTGTTTTATTTTTATTCATCCATTTGTGTCCTCAATGTTTATAACCAAACTCATTATAGTTTTTAATAGGTCTTTTTATTACCTAAATTCTTGAATGACTAATCAGCCATTGTTCTGTTTGTTGATTTTAACACAAATGTTTTGTAACTTTGTATTGTGAGGTCCTCTTCTGTAAGGCTTTATCTGGGAAGTTTTGCCTGGGTAAAGAGATGGTCCTTCCAAAGAGATTCTTGCTTTGGCTTCTGCAAGTTGACTCAGAAATATCACCAACTCTATACAACTTTTATGTTAATTTCTGAGCTTAGGTGTACCTAGTAATGCAATAAATATAAATTAAGCACCAAGCCTGCACAAGGAGCAGATACATCCTTATCTGAAAAAAGGGAGACTTTTTTCTCATCTGGAGCCCAGGCTGAGATAGAAAGGTTCTCCTATATTGATGGATAGATTTTTTATTCTAGTGTACTATTTTTCTGAGAGTCCTAGATTTCTGTAGAGATGTCAGTTCTAACTCCTGCTTCATATATGAGGCTTTTCCTTCTTTCTCTGTGGTATTAACACTCAAGTATTAAAATGGACAATATGCCCTAGGGTAGCTCCAGTGTCAGCTCACGAATGTATTACTCTGTTGTCTTGTTTCATTTTTGGTCCTAGGATATTTCCTTTTCTTTCTTGTGATATCATCTTTTCATTCAAAAGGATTTTAAAAATATATTCAACCCCAAATTTCTATGTGTACATGGCAGGAAGACTTGCAAGTCATCTAGCCTGATGAAAATAAAAATACCCTAAGTATTACCTGTGTGCAACATTTTATAATACTAAATAATAATTCATCTTACTACATTTTCTCAATTAGACTCAAGCATGCTCCAACATAAAAGGTGTATTCCCAAAACTGAAGGCTATATTACTCTCAAAAATATGTCCAATAAAAAGCAACACTTTGGACTTCCCTGATGGTCTAGCGGTTAAGGATCTGCCTGCCAATGCAGGGGACATGGGTGTGATCCCTGGTCTGCGATTCCACATGCCATGGGGCAAATAGGCGCCTGTGCCACAATGACTGAGCCCATGCCCTGGAACCCACAAGCCGCAGCTCCTGAAGCTGCGCGACCTCGAGCCCGTGCTCTGCAGGAGACAGACCGCAGTGAGAAGCCTGTGCACCGCAACTGCAGAGGAGCCCCGCGACTAGAGAAAGCCTGCACGCAGCAACGGAGACCCAGTGCAGCCATAAATAAAGAAATAAAAATTTGTTAAAAAAAAAAAAGCAACGTTTGTTATATCTATAAAGTGTTCAAATGCAAAGTAGGGCTGTTAAATAAAGAGACTGAATCTTTAAATGACTACATGTTTTTGTAAGGATACTATCTGCATATGCTCTCCAGTAAATGAAAACAAAACTCCAAAACTGAATTTTCCTCTTATTTGGCTACTTACTTCTTGGATATAAATAAATTTATTGCCATACTAAATATCTTAATTTTTTAAAACAATAACAGCAACATAATTCTTTAATGAAAGTACCACAGAAGTAGAAATCAGAAACCTAAATACTAATCAAACAAATGCTCCAAGCAGTCTCAATATAAGGCAGTGAGTTAGCCAATACATTTATTTCCTTCAGTTCCATCACTAGATTATTGCATTATCCAAGACAAGTTTCACTTTCTTTCCTGGCTCTGTTTGCCATCTTTAACTCGAAGTTTTACTGCTGATTAACTGCAAAAGCAGAGACATTATTTTGCCAACAAAGGTCCGTCTAGTCAAGGCTATGGTTTTTCCAGTGGTCATGTATGGATGTGAGAGTTGGACTGTGAAGAAAGCTGAGCGCTGAAGAATTGATGCTGTTGAACTGTGGTGTTGGAGAAGACTCTTGAGAGTCCCTTGGACTGCAAGGAGATCCAACCAGTCCATTCTAAAGGAGATCAGTCCTGGGTGTTCTTTGGAAGGAATGATGCTAAAGCTGAAACTCCAGTACTTTGGCCACCTCATGGAAGAGTTGACTCATTGGAAAAGACTCTGATGCTGGGAGGGATTGGGGGCAGGAGGAGAAGGGGACGACAGAGGATGAGATGGCTGGATGGCATCACTGACTCAATGGACGTGAGTTTGAGTAAACTCCGGAAGTTGGTGATGGACAGGGAGGCCTGGCGTGCTGCGATTCATGGGGTCGCAAAGAGTCAGACACGACTGAACAACTGAACTGAACTGAACTGAACTGCATAATCTAGGGAGAACATGCAAGGACACAGGGCTCCATCTCCTCTTCAATAGCGGGAGTAAGTAGTTCCACCTGGTTTTTAAGGTATCGCCTGTCTAAACCCCATGGTTCTAAATCCTGGGTAACAGACAAGAACACAAGCCTTTGGGGGTCAGGGAGGTGGGTGGAGAATATCTGTATAAGCTGAGTGGGGATATTTTGTGTGGAACCACTTTATTTACCTACAAGAGTTGACTCATTGGAAAAGACTCTGATGCTGGGAGGGATTGGGGGCAGGAGGAGAAGGGGACGACAGAGGATGAGATGGCTGGATGGCATCACTGACTCGATGGACGTGAGTGTGAGTGAACTCCGGGAGTTGGTGATGGACAGGGAGGCCTGGCGTGCTGCGATTCATGGGGTCACAAAGAGTTGGACACAACTGAGCGACTGAACTGAACTGAACTGATATTAATAACTACAAATACGACCGTGTGCAAAGATCTGATGGCAAGGAATAATATAAGTGCACAAAACAAGGAATCAGAAATGCTGGGCCTTAACAAGCCTTCTAAAAAATTTAGATGTAACCTTCTATTAAAAACACCAAAGTGTGTTCTATTTCTACTCAGTAAATATCATCTTCAAACCTCCCATGCTGTGAGAATGTACATCTTGTTCTGTGGATGCTACCTTCTACATTAAACCCAAGGTCTTCTTGCCTTCAAAGCACTTTAACCTGCACTCACTCATTTATCACTTTTCTTACAGATACTGGTGACAAGACCTCAATAGGATATGAACTAAATGTCCGCAAGTCCATACTGACATGACTAAATGACTGAATAAATAAGTGGGAGAGACAAACTTTCTTACAGAAGAATCACACATAATGTGTAGATTTGTGAGTGCGGGTGGGACTTAGTGACTTGACTTCAAAGAGGAGAGTATGTGAAGTGTGGGGAGGGACTTTACAGTGAAGAAACCTAACCGACATAGCCTTGGCCAGGTGACTGACGGAATTGATGGTGATAGCACACACCCCTTGATGTGATGTTCTGGAAAGAGCACTCCTCTATGGCATTCTCTCCCCAAACTCCAGTTTAATCATGAGAAAGCCATCAGGCAAACACAAATTGAGGGACATTTTACAAAAACCTAACCAATACTCCTCAAAGCTCTTCAGGTCATGAGAAATAAGGAAAGACAGAAACTATTACAAACCAGAGAAGACTAAGGACACATGATAATTGAACACGACATGGAATCCTGGAAGAGATGCTACAATGGAAAATGACATTAGTGGGAAATCTAGGGAAATCCAAATGAAGTCTGGAGTTTGTAAACAATACTGACTAATGTTGACTTCCTAGTTTTGGCAAATGTACCATGAATCTTTAAGATGTTACTATTAGGGGGAGCTGGGTGATGGGATGGAGAAGGAAATGGCAACCCACTCCAGTGTTCTTGCCTGGAGAATCCCATGGACGGAGAAGCCTGGTGGGCTGTAGCCCATGGGGTCACACAGAGTCGGACACGACTGAAGCGACTTAGCAGCAGCAGCAGGGTGATGGGAACTCTCTGTACTGTCTTTGAAGTTTTTCTTTAAAGCTAAATTTATCCAAAATAAAAATGTTTATTTAAAAAAACCCAATAGGACCCCAAAGAATTGAAAATGCAAAAAGAATACTCATACATAAATGGTCATAACAGCAGTATTTATAAAAGCCAAAGGTAGAAACAACCCAAGTGTCTATCGATAGATGAATGGAGAAACAAATTGTAGCACAGAATGCAATGGAATATAATTTAGCCGTAAAAAAGAAGGAAATCCTGACATGTGCTGCATCATGGATAAACCAAGATAATATTAAACTAACTGAAAGAAGCCAGATACAAAAGCTCACATACTGCAATGAGTCTATCTATACGACATATCTCGAACTAGTCAACCCATAGAGACAGAAAACAGATGGGTGGTTGCCAGGGGCTGGGAGGACAGGAAAGGAGAGAGACTGCTTAATGGATACTGGCTCACTTGTGGGGAAATGGAAATGCTTTGGGACTACAGAGAAGTAATTGTACAACTCTGTGTGTGGACTAAATGTCACTGAATTGCTTACTTTAAAATAGTTTATTTTATGTCATATGTTTCACCTCAATTAAAAAAAAAAAAGGAATATAACCTAAATTTTGGATTTGATGAGTTTCAGCCAAGAGACAGATAAAAGAAAACAAAGCTAGAGTAACAGATGGGCCAAGCATCCTCCAGGAGAATCCATAGCAGGAAATGATAGAAAATGAGCAGAAGTTAGGAATTTGCAAACAGGAAATGAGGAAGCTGTAACCTACAAAAAGAGGCACCAAAGAACTTAAGATTATTTTTCAAGGGAATATATACAGATTATAATATCAAAAGAAAACTTATTTAAGTTGGGAACAATTCTTCATTTTATTTGCTCTTCAACTATTCTTGTGACATTTTCCCAATGATCAAGAATAGGATTTTCCACATCTAGAAGATAAATTCCACATAGGCGATCATATCTGTCTTTTGCACTGAACCCTTAGAACATGGCATGGTGTATGGTACACCCTGGTAAATCCTCAAATAAAAACTGATTAAATTTATACATTTAAAAAATACGGTAAAAAATTAGTGGTAAAGATTTTATTTTGTTTTAGCTATTTTGAAACAAATGTTGCCACTACAACAATTAATGCACTATTGTTACGGTATATTACTATTCATCAATATGGGACTTCCTGGGTAGTTCAGATGGTAAAGAATCCCTGTCAATGCAGGAGATGCAAGAGACATGGGTTTGATCTCTCAGTCAAGAAGATCCCTTGGCAGAGGAAATGGCAACCCGCTCCAGTATTCTTGCCTGGAAAATCCCATGTGCAGAGGAGCCTGGTGGGCTACAGTCCATGGGTTGCAAAGAGTCGGACACAACTGAGCATTCACACATGCACATTCATTAGTAGGTGTATTTTTAAATCTCAATGGACTCATCTGATGCAATCACAAATTTCTGACAAGAATTTAAAAGAGTATTATAAAACAAACTATATGTTTTATTTAACTTAATGAGCAAAAGCATTTGTTTTTAGACTTGTTTATTCATAAAGTTGAAAGTCCCCACTTCTTGCCACTATTTCTAGGTCTTGGCCCATATGTTTAAGATTACGCTCTTGGAGCTAAAAATGAGGATAGAGAACTATCCTGATGTTAAGAATGCTGTTTTTTAAATATTACAGTCCTACTTGTAATCATTTACATGACAGTGACTATGAACAGCCCAGTCATCCCCCTTCAGTGATTTATAGAGTAGCACTGAATCTAGAGGAGATAGGTTAATCTACCCTGCAGAGTTTAAAAGTTAGACGTATAAAGGCTAAAACTTTCCTTCATATAAAAGTATTCTGTAGAACAATGATGTCCTTGAAAGGCAGGCTCTGCAGACAAACTGCTAGTGTCTGCACTTCCGCTCCATCCACCCCCGCACGGCCCTGGTGCGAGGCCGCGCCCTCTAGGTTCACACCCTCCGCTGTCGAGAGGGCGGCAGCAGTACCGACCCCACAGTCTGCTTGTAAGGACCGCTTAGGCTTAATTTACCTACAGACTCCAGAACAGGACCATCAGCTTACATCTGGCATTATTATTACTATCACCAACATGTGACACTGTGATAATAAAATGAAAAAGCAGTCTTTTAAAACTATTTCCTCAAAGAATAAAGAATTTCCTCAGAAACTAATGTTATTTAATACTGTTTCATTCTCGTACAAAGGATTTCCTGCTAAGCTTATGCATCTTTTCTATAAACAGTCATATTGAGGATTTTAACAAGAAAGAGAAACTAACACAAAAAGGAAAACTATGATGACAGACGGGAAGATATGCTTCATTTTTGGGCTTTGTAGTAGCCAAGTGTTTCAGCTTCAGTAATTACTGACCCCAAAGGAGATCAATTTTAAAACATCACTAAACTATTATTCCTCATAGAGTTTTCCAAATACAAAGTTGAGGCTGGGGAACATGCTGGCTTTTTTCTGAGATACATGAAAACTTAATTCTTAAATTACACGATCTCCTTCAAGATTAATTTTAATCATTTGAAATATTCTCAGTCTAAGCATATGACTTTAAAATGCAGGAGTCTATAGACATAATTGTTCATAGACAAATACTGTATAAATTAGTAAGCCAGTAACAAGAATCTCTAAAAATAACTGCTGCACTGGGGCTTCCCAGTGGTTCAGTGGTAAAGAGTCTGCCTGCCAATGCAGGAGACACAGGTTCGATCCCTGATTTGGGAAGATCCCAAATGCCCTGGAGCAAGTAAGCCCATTTGACACAACTATTGAACCTGTGTGCTGCAACTGAAACCAGCTTGCACTAGAGCACATACTCCACAAAAGAGAAGCCACTGTCATGAGAGGCCCACACACCACAGCTAGAGAGTAAGCCCCCACTCACCACAGCTGGAGAAAAGCCTGCACATCCACGAAGATCCAGCACAGCCAAAAACAATAAAACACAATTATTAAACTATATTGTATAATGCAAGTGCCTTTAAGGGATTCCCTGGTAGCTCAAGCAGTAAAGAGTCTGTCTGCAATGTGGGAGACCCGGGTTCGATCCCTGGGTTGGGAAGATTCCCTGGAGAAGGCAGTGGCAACCCACTCCAATACTCTTGCCTGGAAAATCCCATGGACAGAGGAGCCTTGTAGGCTACAGTCCATGGGGTCACATAGAGCTGGATACAAGCAAGTGACTTCACTTTCTAGGAATAATAACCTGAAGAACCTCCTGTCACCTGGAGGAGTGGAATTTGCTGTCTGAGTGAGACCTAGAACTGGAAGCTAGTTTGTAAAATTCCTTTCTCCAGTTCCACCATTTGCCATGCAGCCCAAGACAAAGCTCTTAATTTTGTTATGGCTCTGTATATCTGTCTCTAACATTTAAATAATATCTGCCACTTATCCCATTAACAGAGGTGCTGTGAGGGTTCAAGAGATAATGTTCGTTAAGGGTCCTGACATGCCTATAAATATAAACATTATTCCTGATAAATATAACGTTTGCCCTGGCAGGTTCTGTTGAAGATGTATGGTGCTTAGCAATAGTGAGGGTGAGGATAAAGCCCTGTGAGAAACTCCAAGATGACCTTGGTCCAGAGCTGAAAGCGGCCAGACCAAGGTGGGCAGAGTCAGGTGGTAGCCTTACACATGGGGTGCCTGACGTCTTCTGATAAAAATAAAGCTTTAAAGTCACTTCTGTGTCTAGGTGCTGAGATAGTTGGAGGTCAACAGAAGGAAGATTTGTTCGGCACTGGACGGCTTCCAGCCCAGCCCAGTCCACCTGGGAGGAAAGGATGTCCTTCGCCCTCTGACCTTTTCCCGCAGAAACATGACTGTCAACAACGGCCTTTGTTCACTCTTCCAGAAGAGTGAAACTGAAACAGCACTAAGCATTCCAAATCCTTCTTAAACCTTAAAAATAATCATTAAAAAAAGAGCAGTGGGGATTGGGTTTCTAATTACCCACAGGCAAGCATTTAAAAATACAGTGACTAAAAAAACCTAAATGTGCTTCTTCAGCGTTGTGCGTGAAAAAAGAGAAAACTTTTCATTTTCTGTCTTTGCCTTTTGGTTTTACAGGGACAAAATGTGAAATAACTTCCTTAATTTTCACTTCAGTGTTTGCAGCTTAGGATTCCATTAATACATCCTTTCCCTCGGTTGTGCAGGGTCCTCGTTTGCAGTCAGTTCATTCCGCACTGATGTATATTTCATTGCCCAAGGCTTAATTTTGATTTATTGTCCATCCATAAATTAGAAAAATATGCTGTGGAATTCCATCCCGCTGAAAAGCTGTGCCTGATGTCAGGGGACTGGGTGATATTTAAGATGTCAGAAATACATATTGGATTAGTGCGCTTTGTTTCCCCACAACAGCAGGTGTTTAATCATAGCTGATGGCTGAAGTTAAATGCATTAGGACAGCAGGAGCCAAGAAGATGGAGTTTTTCTAAACCATACAAACTCCAGGACAAATAACTCAAAACTAATTGTGTGTCCACATCTTAGATACATTTTTATTTACTTAATACATTAAACAATGAAAATAGCCTCTGGCACTTAACTTCATGTTTAAGAGCCTGTACAAATATTTTATGTTAGTGAAGTGTTGGCTGTTTAAACATAATTACTATTTCCCTTATTCGCCCTCTGGCGGCTTTATATAAAATATTTTGTTAAGCAGAAAAGAATAAAGGCTGAATCTCAGTAATTCATGGATAAGGAATCTTTAGGGTTTGCTTTTTTCCCTGAGTATAATTTGAATGCTTGTATCTGTTTAAACGCTTATTTTGCCATAATCTAAATGATGCTCCTGCCTGCCTACTGACCAGGCATTTTCCCTTCCTCTCTTGGTAAAGTACAGGTTCTCAGTGCCATTATGTATATATATATTAATTAGAGGTCTATGTGTATAGAAAAATGATCCTGCTTGGTCTGGAGCAATTTAGCTGGAGGCTGGAGAGAAGACGCTTAGGAGAGCAAACATTTTCAAGGTGCAACCGGTGACCTGTAACAAGCCGGGGAGATTCATGGCGAGAATCGTATATTTTGACACAACAGTGATTTGATTAAAAGAGAAAGTAATGGGTTTAAACAGTCACTATGAGGATGTAGTCAGACTTTGGTAGCATTTTGCAATTTACTTTACAGACCAGTGATGGAGCAGGAGTGAAGACCTTGCTGCTGACAAAGGGCCACTTGGGTTTCAAAACAAACATAAACAAAAATTGAGTGGCTGAAACTAGTTTTATTCCCCGTTATTCTTTTAAAACACACACACACACACACACACATCCACGGAGAGGGCAGGATAATACTAAAGCAAAGAAAATATTGAGGTCACTTTGAGAATGGAATTAGATTTTATTTTTCTTGGCTATTTTTAAAAGAATTATTTTTGGAGTCAGACTCCACTGAGTCAGTCTGAAAGGCAAAGGAAAAAATGTAATTCTCTGCATTTTGAGAAAATAAAAATTTGTATTAGAAAACTGAAATAGTTAATTTATTCCACTTAGATAAGCAGTATGATCCCCAAGAATAGCTACCATACGTAGGATCAATGTAGCATCAAATTTAATTCTAATATAGCAGTTGAGAATAGTGCAATGTGGTTTGAATTAAGTAGGTTAAAAGGGGTATTAATAAAACACAGTTAAGCAAAAAATGTGTAAAACTTACAAAACCACCTATGTAGTATGATCCTATTAATGTGAGAACACAAGGAAAAAAAAAACAACAATAATAAATGGAAAGACAAGCCATATACATGTGTAAGTCCAGGAATAGCTGCTGCTGCTGCTGCTAAGTCGCTTCAGTCGTGTCCGACTCTGTGCGACCCCATAGACGGCAGCCCACCAGGCTCCCCCGTCCCTGGGATTCTCCAGGCAAGAACACTGGAGTGGATTGCCATTGCCTTCTCCGCCAGGAATAGCTACGTCATCCTTAGTAAAGGGTTGGAAAGCCAGATGAGAACAGTAGCATCCCCGAGAAGGGCATTTAACTGTTTATTTTAATGTCCTCTTTCATTGCTTGACTTTTATTTATAATGATAACACTTTGAGATTTAACTTATATAAAATAATTTCTAAAGAGTTCCAGTAAAGGTCTGTTTTTAAGTGAAAAAAAGAGTCTTACTCTGAATTTTGATACATACATCCTGCCTTATCAAGACTAACTGTAAGGATTCTCATTATAACTCTGTGTTGAAGGAAATAGTCACTGAATGCTATTATAAGATAAATCCTTTGAAGAACAAGTTTTAAAAATTACAGTCCCAGTGAGGCTCACACAGGGCAGACCTCCCTGGTACCCCAGTTTTCTCACTGGAAGCTCATTTGTTGTCCCTTTATCCTTCCATCCCCCTCAGCCTCAGTGACCATGATAAGGTGGCTGCCTCAATCACTAAGCATTTATTATACAAAGCAATTCACATCCAAAAAAAAAACCCAAAAATATCAAGGTCCTAACACTGCTCTTTGGTCTCAGAGTTTCTAATAATAATAGTCTCCCGGGTAAAATTTCTTATTTTCCACAAGTCTGATTTTTAAAGTGATATTTTGGTGCTTCTGCTTTTTAAAAAAGAATTTTCTAAAATGCATTTCTCATTTATTATAATCATTTTCATACATTTTAATATCTTTTCCTGGGTTTCCTGGATTGCAATTGCTATCCCAAAGCCCTTCAGCTATTTTAACCAAGGAGGATCAGAATCTTGGGGAAAAAAACAGATAGGGGGACTTAAGACCCTCACTCTATACTGCGTGCCATCCTTTCTAATATTTTTAGCCCAAGTGTCATAGGTCAGGCGCCCCAGGAAATAGTCTATGAGATGATTTCTCACAGGAGGCTTATTGGGGGTACTCTTGGAGTCATCCTCGAGGGGGTGAGAAGGCAACAGGAACAGGCGGAAGCTGAGCTGCTCCGCTTTCGCCACGAAGGCCTCAGCTGACCCCACAGTGACTCTGGAGCTGGTGGTCCTGTGCAGCTGCTCCCCCTGTGCCCACATGCGAGGAGCTGGACTCTGGGAAAAGCAGCTCCCTGTAGCCAATGACAATTCCTGGAGTGGAATTCCTGGGACGGACAGACTTCAGCAACCAGCACTCGCAGCAGCACTGGCCTCAGAGAGCGCTCTGGTGGTGCACCCCAAGTCCACCACATTAAGTCTGTGGGCTTCCTTATCTTCCTTTCCATCTACGAAGAACAATGCTCTTTACACAGAGGCTAGAGTACCTCTAAAACAAAGGAGAGAAAGGAGCAACATTACCTGTGGACCAACAAACGAGAACGTTTTTGGTATATGAGGCTGAAAGGAAAAGGGTGAAAAATGCTCCATTGCTATGACAAAAGCAGTAAAGAAAGAATGACTTAAGGAGTGGCTTGGACTAAACATTTGAGATTTTGTTTCCAAACTTTCTTGATTCTTTCATGTTGCAGGGCTGGTTCTCTGGTGTATTACTTGCATTTGTATCATAGAAATAACTACACATCCTAAGGAGTCTGGAGATGGTCACCTAGAACATTCTATTATATACGCAACAGTATGGTTCATACACGTATTACATCCAGTAGCTGATATTTTGGTCTGTAAGACAAAAGCGGAGGACGTCAGGTATCCATTACTGTTTTTCCAGTTTTCTGTTCCAAAGAAAACTGATTCCAGGAGGACATGGTGTCGACGAAGTGGATTTGCAGAGCAAATGGGGAAAGCGGGCTTCATCAAACACCCAGGGATCAAGGAGGACACTTTACGGACCGGGAAGAGTGCTCTCCTTGTCCCTGTCAGCATATGGCAACGTGAACTCTGACTCTGCCTTGGCAGCCGGAAGTGGACTGGGCATATTTTGAAGCCAAAGATGTTAATGAAGATTTGTTAGGTGTGTGAGAAAGAGAAAAAACATAAATGTTTTAAGGGGTTATTCATAGGGATGTTTATTCAACCTCTAAATAAGTAAAGTAGCCCAAGTAAAAAACACTTATGTCTGAAAAAGAAAAAGCTTGACATGTTTTCCTAATACATCACCAAAAGAAAAAAGAGAGAGAGAGACACTCCACAAGCATTGCCCAAATGCAAGTGTGCATGCTTAGTCACAGCGGGTATCCAACTCTTTGCAACCCCAGGGACTATTGCCCACCAGGCTCCTCTATCCATGGGATTTTCCAGGTGAGAATACTGGACTGGGTTGCCATTTCCTACTCCTGGGGATCTTCCAGACCTAGGGATAGAACCTGAGTCTCCTGCATTAAGAGGTGTAGTCTTTACTACTGAGCCACCTGAGAATTCCAAGTTCTCCTCAGAGAGATTAATTTAAGGAAAATTCAAATCCTCCTTGTTCTAACACAGAAAAATGAAGGTACCTGAAAGAAATATCTGTTCCTAAACATCTCCATAACATAACACCCCAGCCCGTGATTTGTATCTATGTATAAGGCTTGACAAGGGCAATAGATTCACATTCTAGCAAGATCTAGGATTAAGTCCTGGGACCTCTCATTCCTGTACTTGAGATTTGGTTCCTCATCAATTCCCTTAAAGTTTAACTCTTGAAGATAGCTTTTGCAACAAGAGTAAATGTGGAAGTAAGCAAGGAGAGATGGGGGACAAGGAGAAGAAGCGGGAAAAAAAGCTATTACAGTTGGGTGTCCTCAATAATTGCAAGAGCCAATATAGGTTGAATGCTTTCTGAGACTTTCTTTCTCAGAGGTTTACGTACATTACCTCAATAAACATACCAGTAACCCTAAAGAGTTGGTACTGCGTAGGGTACTCATCATCTCCATTTTAACAGATGAGGAAACAGAGCCTGGAAGAGCTCAACAGCCAGGTGGCCCTTAATACCCTTAATACCACAGATGGGAGGTGGTATCAATGGTGCCACAGCTCTAGAAGGCCACTTCTGGGTAAGAGCTACACCTCTCCGTATATCTGCAGACTCTCCATGTTAGGGCTGCAAGAGCCCTTCGAGATCCAGGGACCATTCTGCCTATGCCTCTCCCACTGCAGGCAAGGAAACTGAGGCCAGATCAAGAGGCAGAACAGCTCGCTATTGCTTCTGTGGTCACGCATGTTATCTCCCGGAAAGACATGTAATTACATGATAAATGATAGTGTGGTCTGCAATGTTTCTCTTTGCCCTGGTAATAAATCATCCTGGATTTGTAACCAGACCCACAGTCTATTCATTCATGTGGTTGGCAGAACTAAGCACACAGACCTAGCTTGCTAGAAGAAAACATTTTGGATCTCCAGATTCCCTTAAAAAGGGTTTCTGAAAATCTGCTTGAACCAGAGCCCAGTTAGTTCTGGAGTTCTGAGGTCATCAAACGCCGGGACAACGAGAGTAGTGCCTGCCAGCTAGAACTGAGGAGACTTGGGAATGCTATGAAGTCTGGAGCTGAACTTCAGGAAGATCCTTGGTATTTCCAGAGGCCACAGCAATGATGCGGCCTTGAACTCATGGGCTTAGAGCTAGCCAAAGGCAGGGACTCAGTTTATAAATGAGGCCATCCTCAGACTCTCAGTTCAATTCAGTTCAGTTGCTCAGTCGTGTCCGACTCTTTGCGACCCCATGAATCGCAGCACGCCAGGCCTCCCTGTCCATCACCAACTCCCGGAGTTCAGTCAGGCTCACGTCCATCGAGTCAGTGATGCCATCCAGCCATCTCATCCTCTGTCGTCCCCTTCTCCTCCTGCCCCCAATCCCTCCCAGCATCAGAGTCTTTTCCAATGAGTCAACTCTTCGCATGAGGTGGCCAAAGTACTGGAGTTTCAGCTTTAGCATCATTCCTTCCAAAGAAATCCCAGGGCTGATCTCCTTCAGAATGGACTGGTTGGATCTCCTTGCAGTCCAAGGGACTCTCAACTATAGCCCCTCATTTTTATTTTAGGAGCAGGGAAGACTTCAAAACTTACCATTGATTCAATTGTGGACCTGGAATGCCCCTATATCCTACATGTCGTTACCAAGAATGGACCTTAAGTCAATGATTCAAAAATGGCTTGACTGTTTCCATGCAAAGGCTGAAAAGCATCTACATACATTAAACAAGATCAGGTCTTCTTTCTAGTAGTACAAGAAATTCTTAGCTGCTACAAAGAATCACTACATATTTATTCATCGAACACTGACGCAGCCAAAGGCTGGAGAAATTTACTTCACTAACTGAATTATTGAGTTTCCCTGGTGGCTCAGGGGTAAAAAAATCTGCCTGCAATGCAGGACACGTGTGCAGGAGACAAAGGTTTGATTCCGGGCAGGAAGATCCCCTGGAGGAGGAAATGGCAATCCACTCCAGTATCCTTGCCTGGAAAATCTGAATCCATGAGGTTGCAAAAGAGTTGGATATGACTGGGCGATTAAACAACTAAATTATAGTCACCCAGTGGTTTGGTGACAGATTTTGTGCTACCACTTATGTTTTGAGTTTGACATTTTACATCCTGAAAATATGCCAAACCTGTCTCTTAAGCTTCACTGTTTTAGGATCATTCCCTGTTGCTAGGTTTTCAAGTTTCTGCCCTTCGCTTGTTCCAGGAACACCTTGTCCTGTAATCAAGGAGAAGTCGCTGGGAGCAGCCACACTGTGCCATGCAGGAGGCTCAGGTTCAGTCCCTGGGTTGGGAAGATCCCCTGCTTTGGGAAAGCCCTAGAGTCTCTCTGCTCACCTTTTCTTGTCTTCCTAAACTAGAGACAGAGCTTGGGGTCTGGGGATGTCATTTCATATTGCTCAAATTTATATAGTTTCAAATGGATGCAGAGTGTTAAATAGTGAAGCAACCCTGGACTGTGGAAATCGGCCAATCTGTGTTTTGGATAAGACACTTAACCTCTCTGTGCATTTCTCATCGCCGAAATGAAATAATGATTCCTACCTCGGAACTTCCCTGCTGGTCCAGTGGCTAAGACTTGGTGTTTCCAGTGCCGGGTGCCTAGGTTTGATTCCTGCTCAGGGAATGAGATGGGCTTCCCTGGTGGCTCAGAGGTTAAAGAGTCTGCCTGCAATGAGGGAGACATAGGTTCGATCCCTGGGTCGGGAAGATCCCCTGGAGAAGGAAATGGCAACCCACTCCAGTACTCTTGCCTGGAGAACCCCATGGACGGAGGAGCCTGGTGGGCTATAGTCCACAGGGTCGCAAAGAGTCAGACACGACTGAGTGACTTCACTTTCGCTTTCAGGGAATGAAATCCCTCATCGTTAAGAAGCTTAATGATATAAGTGTACATTGCCTGGCACATACAAAATGCCCAGTAACTGGTAGCCATCATTATTATCAAGCTGCTGAAAGATAATGCTTCTTCCCAGCACAGATATTCTATACAATACTTAAGAAGATAGAAAAGCGGGTATCAATTGTAAATCAAACTTCAGTTGAGGCTTCCTTGGGCTCTGGACAAAGGACTGGAAACATCCTACTGGGTATCCAGAAAAGATCTAACTAATCCAGAGGCAACAACATCTCGGGCACAGGAACAGAAGTAAAGGACTTCAAATGAGGAGCTGATTGCCCAGTCACCCCAGCACACTTGGCCCAGCACCCTTCAAAACCAGAGACAAACCAACATGGCCTCTCTGCCACCTTCTCCATCCTCTTTGCTCTGCTTTACAGCAGAACCCAAGTCACAGACCTCAGGCTGAGGTCTCCCAAGCCAAAGTGCTCCAGATCACAACTTCAGGATTTTTAAATCAGCAGTTCAAGAACCTGTTACCCATTTACACTTCTGACTTATGCAAATGTATAAGGATTTTTTAAGGTGAGCTGTTAAAGTAATATGATAGACCTACCTTACTGCTACAGTGATAATTTTTTTTAAAGGCTTACAAAAATTTTGGGCTTCCCTGGTGGCTAAGATGGTAAAGAATCTGCCTCTAATGCAGGAGACTTGGGTTCAATCCCTGGGTTGGGAAGATCCCCTGGAGAAGGGAATGGCTACCCACTCCAGTATTCTTGCCTGGAGAATTCCATGGGCAGAGGTGCCTGATGGGCTACAGTCCATGGGGTTGCAGAGATTCGGACACAACTGAGCAAATAACACTTTCACTAAGAATTTTAGCTTGTCAGCCCACTTAGGTAAAGTTGTGATGAAAACCCTTTGTTACCTATTTTAATTACCTTGCTTAAGTTAAAACCCACTCCTAACAGAGAATAAGAAAAGAGATGCAAAAAACTGAGTATGCACTACATAAAGATCCGGACAAAAACTACAAGATACAAAAACATGGAAAAATGGAAACTCTTATGTTAGAGTGGTAGGGTTGTGGGAACTTTCCTTTTTCCCACAAAAAACACAAAGTATTTTTATGGAGCTTTAATGTCCACTGAAGTTTCCAGATACACATGACTACCACATACAGTTTTGTCTGCAACTGTACTGAGTTACTCACCACAGTCCTGAATACTCATTGGAAGGAATGATGCTGAAGCTGAAACTCCAGTACTTTGGCCATCTCATGCAAAGAACTGACTTTTTTGAAAAGAGTCCTCCCCCTGATGCTGGGGGAGATTGAGAGCAGGAGGACAAGGGGACAACAGAGGATGAGATGGTTGGATGGCATCACCGACTCAATGGACATGAGTTTGAGTAAACTCAGGGAGTTGGTGATGGACAGGGAGGCCTGATGTGCTGCAGTTCATGGGGTCGCAGAGTCAGACATGACTGAGCGACTGAACTGAACTGAACTTTCACCTCTGGAAAATCACATCACTGACCATGGTATAGTTTGTGGGTTTCATGCTCCCTGAGCATCTCCAACACACACAGCCATCACCTGGGACATCCTATGTACAGTAACAAATACACTTATTTAGGCCTTATTTCAAAAAGTCAGCTCTTAAGAAAAAGTGTCAACAACAATCAATTGAACAGTTTCCTCTTAAAATGTATGTGTTAGAAAGTAGTGTGAGAATTTGACTACTTTACAGTTGCCCACAAGGAAAAAATGCATATTTTGTTACATTTTATTTGTTGCTTTTTTTCTTTACAGCCAGGTCATCTTGGCTTTTCTCCTTCCCTCCCTCTCTGCCTCCCTCCACCCGCTTCCCTCCTCTCTCTCTTCTTTCACTTGTTTTTTCTTTCTTTTTTAACCTTCTGCTTCGGTAGGTGATATCGAAGTCTTTCACTGCGAGATGGTAGAAGTATTACAACAAACTTGTTTTAAAAGGAGGTTTGTTGGCACCAACAAGGTTGAGAATGGCCGCTCCACACGTGTCCTCCAATATAATGTTTTCAGAATCTCGTAGGAAGTGTGTAAGCTCACTGGGCTTTCAGAAGGTCCACCACTGGCTCGTGTGGAATGGTCTGAGTTCCTCCAAAACAGATGTCAAAATCAAAACCAGGCCCTTCCGGGGAACCAGGATCCCTAGGTCTGAACCCTCCGCCTCCAAAGCGGGTCTAGCCCCCTCCTCGCACCCAGCGGGCCTGCGGGGATGCGGGGCGTGGGCTGGAAAGCTTGGCCTTTGTCCGGTCACACGTCCACCCCCGGACCCGCAGCCAGCCCTCGAGGCGCCCTCCCCAGCCACGGCCCCAGGATTAGGGCCGCTGTGGCCCCCGACTTCTTCTTATTAGTGTTTTTTAAAAGAAAAAAAATGTAAATCATTACTCAGCTCAGCTCAGTCAGCAGGCAAACTGTGTTTAATAAATTAGCTTAATCTATTCCGCAAGTGGTTTGTGAGTGCAGTGTTTCCTCCAGTTAAGGAAAACATTTATATTCTCTCTTGGCCCTGCGTTCCTGGGCTCCCAGAGTCACTCCCCGGGCGCGGGCGCAGGGGCCCATCCGGAGTGGGTGGCTTTCGGCGGAGACCCCAGGGCGGAAGGGCCGTGGGCGGCGCGTGGCTTTGTCCCCATCAGGCCCCGGGTACCAGCCCGAGGCGCCGGGACCCACCCCGCTACCCCCGCCCTCGGCCGGAGCACGTCCCACTCCTCCAAAGGGGCCTCTTTAACTGCTCCCCATGAAACAATAATTCATTATGTCACCAGGAGGGAAGAAAGGGAGTGTAAGTGTCTTGATGGGATTAGAGGAAACCCCCGCAGAGATGATTTAGGGGCCGTGATAATTCATTTAATAGGGGCCTGGGGCAAATTGCTAGACAGGGAAATGGAACTGAACCAGCCTAGAAAGGGCGCCCGACAAGGCTGTGTGGGAGAGCTGGCTTCATTAGCAATATTTAAGAGATTTCATCTAAGAAGGAGTCATAAAATGCAGTACTATTTTATCCACCTGGTTTGGTGGCCTTTAGCTTTTCTCTGCATGAATATTAAATTTGAAATGGCACTACAGCAACACATTTTGGAAAGTGTTCTTTGGGCTGTTATTTGTATGGTTGGTTTAGTTTCTCGTTTGTTAACCTTTTAAAATGAGTATCATTGAAAATGGATAACTGTACAACCAGAACTGGAGAAGATTAGGGGGAATATAATGCTTTAGAATAGGTTGTTACTAAACTGGGTAAAGGATTTAAGTTTTTATTGATCAGAACACAAAAGGCATAGAGAGTGAGCCCGCAAGTGGCAAATTACTTTGACAATTCCCAATTTTCATGCAGATTTGGTGATGCTGCCCCATTCAAAGCCACCACCCGAGGCTCGGATGGGACCACAATGCAGTGAACACAGATGGGACTTCCGCACAGACACCCTAAAAAGTCAAAAATCTTCAGGGAGATACTTCCAAAGTGTTTTCTCGGACAGATAATATTCCCTTTTATTTCCAAGGGGCAAAGACAAACTCAGTGTGATCTTGAAACTAGTTCCTTCAAACGTGGATTTTTATTATTTAGGGGCAGGGGTAGGGGTGGGGCTTGCTTGGAATTTTACAAACCCGAGAAGTTTACATGTGAAAACAGTGGTAACGGTTCCAATTACAGCTGGAAGGAAAAAAAAAATTCTCCTAAGGTGTGTGTGTCTTCCTGTTTCCTGTGCATGATGTTGAGAGTCCTAGCCAGGAAACATTTTAGACAAAACACAACCTTCACTCCATGATATCCCACACATTTGTGTAGCCTAATGCACTTCTCTCCAAAAATCTTATATTTGCTTTAAAAAAAAAATTTAACTTTCATCCCTCCCTTTTAAAAAATAAAAAATAACTCTCCCAGATATGCCGCCTTCATTTTTAAAAAAAATCACGGCTGCATTCTGTTATTTTAACAAAACAACTGGCGGGTCTCTATTCACAGAGCTGTTTTAGCCACCCAGGATACACACAATGCATAATTAATACGTACTTTAAAAGACTTTCTTAATCAAAAAAGACATTAACTACATGTAAAATTATTCATTTACATATATTGGTTTGTGCGATTTTCCACAATGACAGTAGAGTTGGTAGCTAAATATATTTTTATAAATAACAAAACTTAGCAAATGTCTTTTGTAAGGCATGCTTGGGAGGGGTAGTACTAATATTTGTATTCCTCCTGTTAATATCCCACTATCTCCAGGTAAAGATGCTGTATTTTATACAGAGTTATAAATCACTTTGCATTAGAGTGAAAGGATCTATTTCAGATAAAATAAAGGAGACTAATGTACTATATATAGTATATACTAAATACACCTACTGCCCATGGGGTCGCAAAGAGTCAGACACGACTGAGCAACTTCACAAATATATAGAGAGTATACACATATAGTCAGTCTCTGGACAAAGGCAAGCAAACTTTAACACTGGCTGGCTGGTTCTCTCAGAGCCTCCTCCCGGGTCCTTAGACTTCACTTTTTTCAGAACTTCCCCTTAGGGAGAAGCAGCCAGAACAGCCCTAGTCAATGCTGGGCCAAGTTCTGAGAAGGTAGCCTCTCTTTGACTGAAGAACTTTCATTCTTTCCTTTTTCCAGTAAAAAGTCATTCCAAGCCATTCCAAGCCTAACTCTTCTGGGGAGTCCTCCCCAAAAGAAACCTGCCTGCAACATTTATTTTTGCTTTTCAGAAATCACGTTTTGTTGCCACTTAGAAATCCGGGAAGCAAAGAACTCTGAGAGGTGGGTATGCACACATATCCAGACTGTGGAATCTTGGCATAGCCAGCAGTGTTTAAAGGACATCACAGGTTTAAACAGTTTCCAGCACAGTGACCGTATGAGACAGGCTGTGCTGGGAGCCCAGTGTGCACAGATGCAGGAGCTACAAAGGCAGGGACAGTTCTCTTCGTTCCCAGAGCCCAGCCTTCAAACACAGGCTGTGGCATCAGCAGACACAAAGCCACATCCATGTCAACAGAGGGGACAGGAGGAGAGCATTAGATGTTTATCTTAGAGGACTGAGGTACTGGCAGATTTTTAAAATATTTTTATATCTTTTAAACCAACAAAACTGGGAGTTGGGTGGGTCAGGGAATATAAAAAGTTTCAATTTTCCTAATATTAAATTCCAGGGGTTTTTTGCATTACAAAAAATGAAGGTGAAGAAAATGCATAGCCAAGTTATCTTCTCTTTAAAAAATATTAATATTTAAAATACTACACACTATTTCTGAGAGCCGTCTAATTTTTAAAGAGAAAACCACCTTTCCAGGAATGAACCAGGAGGACTAGCGCTCACGGCCGTGCACAGGCCAAGGCAACACTTGCCTGTGCCCCACTCACACCAACCACGAACACCAAGCCCAGGACAGGTCACCGGAGATCACCTCTTTGGAAAGCTGAAACCACCGTGTTTCAATAATGTGACCGAAACACATCAGAGTTCATTGAAATAAGTTTATACTATAAATCAGTCAAAGCTTTGTGAAAAGTAATTTGGTGATATGTATCAAAAGCCTTAAAAATGTTCACTTCATTTAATCTCTGGGGAGATCTTCTGAAATGGAAACAAGAAGGTAGGTAAACAAATGCTTATCTTTAACATTTATAATAGGAAAACAACAATAAAAAACCACACAAACATCCAATAATAGAAAATAGTGAAATAAATGGTGACATCCTACAATGGAATTTAATAAATGCATTTTCAATGTTATAGGATGCTCTGAACTGTGTCAGTCAGAGGAGAGATGTTCACAGGATTATCTCTGGGTAGTGGGAATATGTAGGGTTTTTCTCAAATGTGTGTAAGTTTTCCATAATGAGGATGTATTACTTCTATAATATACATCTTTTAGTGTATCATATCAGTTTTATACACACACATGTATAAAATTCATTAATTCCGTCAATGTTTATGACATGACAAGCTGACAGGCTAACCAGAAGTCTCAGAGTCAAAATAAAAGTGAAATCAGTTAATTAGCTATTTTCCCCTTAGATAGTCACATGAGAACAAATTAACACATATTTCTCTATTCATGTCAGGCAATGCATGTTTTCTTCTTTAGCCAATAAGTAAATTTCATCTTTCGTTTATCATTGTGATTTTCTTTTGTGGGCATATGAAGGTAGAAAATGTTCCATGTTTTGGTAGAAAAATTAGGTGATAAGTCCACATTCCATCACGATCATGTGCAGCTCACCCTTGGCACCAGGCTGCACATTTATTTATTATTTATGGAAATAATAGCACATGGGGAAGTTGCAAAGACAGCCATGCTCTCAGGCCACTGCATTATCTGCAAAAATCTGTTTTCAGCTGCAGACTATAAGTTTGACCCTTGGCTCACTCTCTCACTGTTTTTTTTTAACTAGGTCAAGTGGCTGTCCCTGTAGCGCCATCAGCATATTCAATAAAAATCACGTATATTCTGTGTTTGAAGCATACATTATAAATAGATGTATAGATAGAGCAGATATTGAGAAAAGAAATGGTAAAGATTATGAATATTAAGATTTATATTAATCTATCAGCCTATTAAAGTACAGTAAAACCTGTCCTTCAGACCACCTTTTTAAAGATATCACCTCCCTGAAGGGACCACTAAATTTCGGGCCAAATTATTTTCCCATAAAGAACAATGAAAAGAAAATGATTATATTAAGACTACTTCGACTATGGTTTCTTTTCATTGTTCCGCCAAAAATGATTCCAAACAGTAAAATAACATTGATTTTGACCTTGTTAATGAACCTGAAGAACTTCATGGAATACTCAAACACCGATTTCCATTTTTAACAGGAAAAAAAAAAAAAATGGGCCCTCCGCCTCACATTGTCAACCACACCAGCAGCACGAAGGGATCCTGTCATTGATATTCGGCAGATGTGGCTTGTCCTGATATCACTAATGTTCCATAACATTTGTCATGTGGATTTGTCTTCGTGTCCCAAGCTGGAGATGATTGTGTGATTTGTAAAATATTGAAGAAGCCTTCAAACTGAGAGGTTTATTTCATTTCTTTTTGGTTATAAACATTCTCGCATGCAATATGACTGAAGCGATTTTCAGTTTTCCAAAATGCCACTCTCTCCAAGGGAACAGCTTTCTCTCCTTAGGCTTTGCCAGGACTCCCTGTGACTTTGACTGGCTTTTCTTCCAAACAAAACTGTCACGCGATCCACAGCCCCCCACCTGAGCCCCCCTCGAGGTGGGCCCTGGTTCTCTCAATCAGGTCCTTCAACTCACTCATGTCAGCCAGAAATGCCAGAGGCCCCACCCATCCTCACGCTGGACTCCACAGCCTATTCCCTCACCCTTTAAGTCTCTGGAATTGCTTTTCTTTGCAGCCTCCAAGAATATAACGCCATGGTTTTTTCAGGTCTCCTCAAAGTCTGTCTATTTAAATAGGACTTCTTTTTTCAATGGCTATCAGGAACGATTAGTCAGATATAGACAGTCTTTAAATTACTCCTATGTGTGCAAGGAACACATCTTAAAATTGTCCAATGAAATGCAAACATCTGAGCAACAACTCATATGTAGTTCAGGCCCCTTTGGGGGGCTTCATGAACCCCAGAGTCTTGGAAGGCAGGAACCGTGCCGTGTGTGCCCCTGAGCCCAGCTGGTGTGTACTCAGCTCCCAGGAGGCCAGTGTGAATCTGAGCTGCCAGTCCTGCCATTCCAGTCTGTCCCTGTTCTTTAGCTAGAGGTCACTGCACCATCATCAGCCCAGAATCACAGAACCTTGGTGCTGGGAGCATGCTGGCTCAGTCCAGCCTTTTCATCTCAGAGCGACTGAGGTCCCCAGAGAAAGGATGCCTCAAGCGGCGTCAGTCCACACAGCCACGAACTTTACGGGTGAAAATCATACGTGTCTGTTTCTGCTCCCAAAAAGAAGAGGGAGGCCTGTGATTTTTTTTAGAAGTATATTTTAGCTGATAGCTTAGAGTAGTAAGCAGCCAGCTATGTGGTTTGAGCTCAGAAATAAAGTATAAACATTTACAACTAATCCTTCCAATACCAGGACATCAGAACAATAAACTTCCTTTTATTCATGCAGGATTTATTTATTTTAACTAGAGATGGAGACAGCAAGGCATAGTGGACTATGAGTGGGATGTGGCATCTAATAACTTGGATTTGAATTCCAGCTTCACTCTTTGCTAGGCGTGTGACCATGGCTGAGTCACTTAACCTCTGTCTGGGCCTCAGCTTCCACATCTGTAAAATGGGCCTAACAATACCATCAGCCTCCCTGGGGCCACTTGAAGAGCAAAGGAGATACACTATGTCAGTGCACCACATGAGGCGAAACAAGTGATTTGTTGGCTGAGAAATGAATGTCAAAGCCATGGCCATGTACATGACAAAAAGAAAGCACAGACGGAGAGGAATGCAATGATCATTTGAACTTAGATAGTCCCTCTTTCTTTGGAGCAAGCTAGTTGAATCGATGCTTTTGAACTGTGGTGTTGGAGAAGACTCTTGAGAGTCCCTTGGACTGCAAGGAGATCCAACCAGTGCATCCTAAAGGAAATCACTCCTGAATATTCATTGGAAGGACTGATGCTGCAGCTGAAGCTCCAATATTTTGGCCACCTGATGTGATGAACTGACTTGTTTGAAAAGACCCTGATGTTGGGAAAGACTGAAGGCAGGAGAAGGGGAAGACAGAGGACAAGATGGTTGGATGGCATCACAGACTCGATGGACATAAATGTGAGTAAGCTCCGGGATTTCGTGATGGACAGGGAAGCCTGGCCTGCTGCAGTCCAGGGGGTCGCAGAGTCAGACATGACTGAGTGACTGAATGAATTCGATGATCAGACATATGAAACGCAGACACCTGGGTGTGAACCCACTCCCAGCCGGAGCTCTGGGGAACCCCATCAGCTCTTTGCACTGTCGCCTTTCCATGGCCACTAAGTCTGCTCTTTAGGGATGCGGGGCTAGAGAACTAAGCCCGGCTTCCTCTTTCTCTCTCCTCCCTAGTACCAGCTCCCATCTCTGTGAAACACACTTAGGAAGCTCAGGCCATTGACGAGAAAAGCCCAGATTCCTAGGAAGCATATTACAGCTTGCTTTCTGCTCTTTCAGTGACAGTCTCCGTGCCACTCTGAGACACCAGGCGGTGAGCCGTCCCCTCCTTCCACCATTCATTTTCCTGGAGGTTCACAGACCACCGTCCTCCCCCTGAGCCTAACATCTGTTCTTCTCACCTTGTCAGTTTTCTCCTTCTTTTCCTCCCAAACCTGCAGGTAAAACATGCAACTTTAGCTTCTCGCTTCAGGAAGCAGGGTAGAGAAAGCCAAGGGCATTATTTTTGTCCCACTTCAGCTGTTTCTATGGGGACAAGGCTGGGTTATTTTGCATGCTCACTGTGAAGACAGACTAGTGCTCGGCTGTGAACACCCATTATTCTGGACTGAAATCTGCCTTTCTCTGACACAGAAAAGACACTGCATTTTCATGTATCCACTCAACAAACATTCACTGAAGGGTGATTACGTGCTAAGCACTGGGCTAGAGCTCAAGAAGTGAGCGAGGCTCTGTTCCTCTTCTCAGCAGCCCACTCTGCGTTTCCACAGATGTCCTCTTGCTCTTTTAGCCACTTAACTAGTACTAAGGGCTTCCCAGGTGGCTCAGTGGTAAAGAATCTGCCTGCCAGTGCAGGAGACGAAGGAGACATGGGTTCGATCCCTGGATCAGGGAGATCTCCTGGAGGAGGAAATGGGAACCCACTCCAATATTCTTGCCTGGAAAATTCCATGGACAGAGGAGCCTGGCAGGGTACAGTCCATGGGGTCACACAGAGTCGAACACGACTGAGCATTCAGGCAATGGCAGCAAAGAGTCTTCTCTCTATAGAGCAGAGGCCTGAAACAGTACTGGGTACCTACTTGAGGCACAGTAATTACTCAAGGAA
Organism: Bos mutus; assembly: GCF_027580195.1. Classification (NCBI taxonomy): domain Eukaryota; kingdom Metazoa; phylum Chordata; class Mammalia; order Artiodactyla; family Bovidae; genus Bos; species Bos mutus. The sequence goes on from NC_091626.1 coordinate 8,620,446, forward strand.
TCAGAGATGATCTTAGAACTTCTGAATGGGACCCCTCAATCTCACCCGTGTTGAACCACAGAGGAACGAGAGGCCTAGGGAATTAGGCTCATGGAAGCCACCCACAGTGGCCTGTCTCATCCGTCTTGAGTGGTTGAGGGCTGCTCAGAGACCCAGGGATGTGTGAGAAGTTGGCTAAATGTCCTTTCCAGTCTGGAGATTCCAGGCCGACAGGAAAGAACGGTGGTGACCTGACTGAGCAGTCCTCTGGAGAGTTCAAGAATCGGAAGCGATGTGAGCTCCGTGGGCTCGTGCCACCGCCGGTGTTTGCCTACGCCATCACTATCAGCATCACACTCATTCACTGCTTTGTTAAGTGCTTTGGGATTTCTCAAGTATAAAAGGTGCTATATAAAATCAATCACAGGAAACTCAGCTGCTGGCAGCTCACAACAGCTACAGTAAGCGGTGTCCACTCAATCAATAGTCCCTCACTGAGAAGGGGAAAGAATACCATTAAAAAGATGTGCTCTTAGAAAAACTTCCCTCAAGCAAGGAAAAAAAAAAATTTACCTTCCAAGAGTATACAGAAAGCACACGATACATTGTTCCTCCATGAGCAATATTAAGCAGATAGGAAGAGTTGCTGACTGCTCGGCATGTACTTCGCCTTTCATTTTAACCATGCAAGCACACAAATTGATACACATTGCATCAGAGAAACCTTGTAGGCTCCATGCAGGAAATGCCTCTTTGATTAAAAGAACATTTTATTGGGATATAACTGCTTTCCAATGTTGTGTTCATTTCTGCTGTACACTGAAGTGAATCAGCCATATGAATACATGTATCCCCTCCCTCTTAGACCTCCCTCCCACCCCACCCTCACCCCACCCATCTAGGTCACCGGGAGCACTGCGCTGAGCTCCCCGTGCTTCCCACTAGTTGCCTGTTCTGCACATTGGTGTGTGTGTGTCAGTCACAGTCTTCCAACTCATCCCATCCTCTCCTTCCCACCCTGTGCTCACAAGTTGGATTTGTAAATCTGGTTCAGTTCAGTCACTCAGTCATGTCTGACTCTTTGCAACCCCATGGACTGCGTGGGGTCCAGCATGCCATGGGGTCGTTAAAATCTGGTAGTAACAAGAAGAAAGAATTAGCACTCTGGCATCAGGGTAGGAAAAGTGATCTCTAAAAATTGCTTGCCAAAAGACAATATGCATGTTTGGAATCTAGTATACCTCACCTGCCTTTAATTAATGTCTAAATATAAGAAAAATGTGTAGATGTGTAAAATTTTATGATGTTACAGAACTGAACTCCTTGTACCATCCTGAGAGAGTATTAATTTGGGATATTTTAAGTTTTCATTTTATTTCAGAAAGTAAAAACGGCAAAAACAATGATGTTACTATATATATGAATTCATGGTATTTCTTAAAGTTATGACATAGTAATTTAAATAGGTGAGAAAATTAGGCAGAGGCTACCTTACAGTATTCTTAGCCCACAAATTATTTTTTGTTAAAGAAAACTATTATAGTAGAGTGAGAACCTGAAAAGCAAATGGCATCTTTATATGGATTCATATAGATTTATATAAAATCTATAATCTACATAATCTATAATATAATCTATAAAAATATTGAGTCACTATGTTGTATACCTGGAACTAATATTTATATTGTTACCTCAAAAAATATTGTTGCGGCAACTACACTCAATAAAAAATACATTAAATAAAAATAAATCCATTGAAAAAAGAAGACTGCTTTCATAAGCTGAGCATATAAAAAAACCATAGGTTATTACTGTATTGGAAACAAAACACTGAATGGGGAGGGAAAAAAAGGCATAGTGACAACCATTGAAGTTCTCATGAGCAAATGCATTTAAGAAGAAAGTCATTGACGAGTTTGCCTAATGAAGTACTCCTGTGGTCTGAAGGGGTATTTTAAATCAGTCATCAGTGTCTCTTCAAGTCTTTTCCTCACACTGTAATATTAGAGTTCAAATTGCTAAAGCATAAGTGATTAATAACCTCACGTTTACAAGAAATGTGTAGGTCTTTTAGTCGGAACATTTTAAACTCTAGAGTGAGCGAGAGCTCCTGGGGTTGGGGGAGGGCGTGTTGCTGGATGCAGAGTTGGAGGGCTCAGGACCTCACCTTGAGAAGCTACGTGCCCAGTCCCCTGGTGGCATTAGGAAACTGCAGTCCGTGCCTGTTTGGTGGCTGTAGGGCCTGGCCCATCACCGCCCATGCCTTCCACCAGTCACCGCTTTCTCCTTCAGCACCTGGTCCTTCTCTAAGCAGTGGTTTTGCATACGTGCTCAGTCGCTCAGTTGTGCCCAACTCTTTGCATCCCCATGGACTGTAGTCTGCTAAGCTCCTCTGTCCATGGGACTTTCCAGGCAAGAATACTGGAGTGGGTCACCATTTCCTCCTCTAGGGGATCTTCCTGACCCAGAGACTGACCCTGCATCTCCTGTCTCTCCTGAATTAGCAGGTGGATTCTTTACCACTGAGCCACTCGGGAAGCCCAGTTACAAGCTGAGTACTAGTTATTTTGATGATGGTCGGTTTTGAAATTCTCAGGAGTGGGTAAGTTGTGTGGAGGGTCATGCTCATCAAAGTTCAGGCTTCATTAGTGGTCCCCATCTTAGATTTCAGAAGTTTCCTTAACTTGAATATACTTCCCAGAGTCTGAACACATTGTCAGAAATTTCAGGTTAGATCTAGATTGAAACAGTCACTTTCAAAATTCTGGGACACTTGTTTTTTCTTGGTTGGCATAATTTTATTTCACTTTACTCAGCTCTCCTATAACCTAGCCACACCAGTGGGGCAGAGGCTTAATAATTCAAGCATATCCCGAAGTTCAACCTCTAAGGCAATCACTGAAACTCTGAGACAGATTCATGTACAAATACGTCTAACTCTTCAGCAGAATTACTGAAAAACTGACAAAATATTCCCTTTCCTTCTTTTAATATGGGCTTCCCTTGTGGCTCAGACGGTAAAGAATCCGCCTGCAATGTGGGAGATTTGGGTTCGATCCCTGGGTTGGGAAGACCCCCTGGGCGAGGGCATGGCAATATAATCAAGGTTATTCCTGATTACTCATCATCCAAGAACAAGGGAAAACCGTGGGTCAGTATGATAAACTACATTCTATCTGGAGTTCTGTCTTATATCCTCCATGAAATATCTCATCAAGTTATGACAAAATCATCTTCTTGACTCTTAGTTTCCTCCCTGTAGAGACTGAAGGAGATGGTAAAAAGCCGAAAAATGGGCAGTAAAGGGGGCAGAAAACTGGAAGAAGAATTTTAAAAAATCTAAACTACAAGTGACCGGAGAAGGCGGTGGCACCCACTCCAGTACTCACTCTTGCCTGGAAAATCCCATGGACGGAGGAGCCTGGTAGGCTGCAGTCCATGGGGTCGCGAACAGTTGGACACGACTGAGTGACTTCACTGTGACTTTTCACTTTCATGCATTGGAGAAGGAAACGGCAACCCACTCCAGTGTTCTTGCCTGGAGAATCCCAGGGACGGAGGAGCCTGGTGGGCTGCCGTCTCTGGGGCTGCACAGAGTCAGACACGACTGAAGCGACTTAGCAGCAGCAGCAGACTACAAGTGACAGAGATATGCCAATTCTTTCAAACACTGAAAATGTCTTTAAAATTTTAATTCTGTTTCACAATTTCCAGATAAGTGAACAAAGAATAACACCCATTTTCTCTTACTTTAAATCAGTGATTTTTTAAAAATCACTTTTTATAGGGCAGGAAAGTTTTAATGTTTAAGTGCTTGAAAAATATTAACAAAGTATGACAAAAACATTTGATATTTTCTCATATATTTACACTGCTTATGGCTTGATTGGAATGATTGTATATAAGGAATAGTTAGACGGTTTTATTGTGTATGTATGTAATACTGAGCAATATATTTAACCTTTCTAGGTCTCAGTTCTCCCATCTGCAAATAAGGATGTTTAAAGGACTTAACAGTCTCTACATCTCCCTCTCGTTTTTGGCATCCACAAATAAGATTTATGAGTCATAATTAGGATGAACAAAATCACATGTTTCCTGTGTGATTTCTCCTCAGAAAACTCAAGATTTCCTTGTGACATTTTGGTAGTTTAAGTGTTTTTGTTTAAGGAGGACAGTAACTTAAATTTTATACTCTAGTTAGCAGCTTGGATGGACCTGGAGTTCTGCATCTGGATTAAAAACACATCGGATTCATCCAGCATGTTGTTAATAAAATGGAGATGGGATTTCCCCATTGCAGATCTTCTGCTGCTGCTGCTGCTGCTGCTAAGTCGTGTCCGACTCTGTGCGACACCATAGATGGCAGCCCACCAGGCTCCGCCATCCCTGAGATGTGCCTCATGCTTCATGATTTTTTCACAGTAAGTGGATTAAAAGAAATCTCATTGTTTGCAACTTCCAAAACAAGTTCCGCATGCTTGTCCCCATTCTTGAGGCAATGAATGGGCTTTCAGTGGCCAGTTATTGACACCTCCAGTAGTGAAAATTTATTTCATTGTATTATCCAAATGTGTAGATAGCCAGATCACCATTTTCTGAAAATGCATTAAATGGAGTGATACAGAAGGCTGGCTGTGGCAGCGAAAAAGATCCTTCAGGGAGACCAAGTGTCGGGTCACAACTCTTTCATAGCTTCACTATAAAAGCCCAGTCTCTAAAAGGAAAGGCTCTCAGGATGCAAGAGGAAATAAGTAGGAGCTGCACCAAAGTACATTATATTGTGCCACACAAAGCATAAATCATGTGTGTATGAAAATCATAAGCCCTAAGCTTTAGAGAGAGTTGTGCAATTGACAATCAAATGGAGCTTAAAAGGAATTATGAGGTTTTCAACTAAAGTCTTGAAATAAAGAAAGTAATATTTTACAGCAAAAAATTGCAAATGTCAAGTTTAAATCATAAGACTTTGCACCATTGAGCTACTAGCTGGTTCTATAGCTTCTTCAATCCTTAACACAGGGAAAGACCAACTTTCATGCTCAATAAAACTTAAGAACTTTAGAAATACATTTAGGAACATAACTCATGTATTTGTGACTTTTTCCCTCCTGAAATGGCTAATTGTAGAAGAAAAATGAGTGGGCATAAGACCTCCTTGGTTGGTAACCTATTCCACCACTTGCTTTGGACTGTTATGAGTTCTTGTGTTTTTAAAATAGGGCTGTCACCAATTTGGTCATTTAAAGAAAAACAGGGCCTGGGGAATATGGAAGGCTGTCTTACTTTCCCCTTCAGTACATCTAGCTTTTGCTCTGGAAAACCCCCTTAGAGCAAACGAAGCTCCCCTTCAGCCAACCAAGCAGCCGTCCTGTGAAAAGCTGGAGCCCAGCTGCCCAATTTGGTTGCTCCTGTCCAAAGCCAGACAGGTGGCAACCCAGATTGAATCTGTTGTTGAGGGAATGATTTGATTCACAAACAGGGTTATTAAATTTTATATGGAGACAGGCGAAAGTCACAAGATCCTGGAGAGAAAGACCTGATTCACATAAATTTATCTTAATAGCTGTGAATTCGGGAGCATCAAGCAGAAAAAAATTAATGGAAAGGCATTTCACCTCCTCTGTCTGCCTGCTCCCCTCCACTCCCGGCAGGTAATATGCCCACACACACACAAATAGATCAACCACTGCCAGGCCTTCGGACGGCCCTTCGCAGGAGGCGGCCGACACATTGATCCGAGCCTGTTTTGACATATAAACTCCAATTTGGCCCCAAGTCACTGCGAGTGGACACCGCCACCGACGGCTCTGACACTAGGTTATTTGTTGTTGCTGTTCGCTGTCCCTGTTTGCACATTAATCCAGTGACAATTAGGTGTCAGCGAGCGTTGTTTCTGCTTAGCTGATAGCCTTGGGCTCTGCGCTTGAAGCCCTAATCAGGAGTGTAAACTCTGCTATATTTCAATTTGGAGAAGCGCTCTTCCGCTAAGAGGCCCCTGGCACTGCGATAAATAAAACGCCTATTTACTCTATTGCCACACTTAGACATCTAATGCACTTACTACCAGCCCCCTAATCATAGCCCACAGTTAAAACCGCCTATAAATCACTCCGTTCTCATCCTGCACATTAGTGAAGCCATTTTCCCCAAACCCCACAATGAGCACTGTTTCCTTTTCTTGTTAGTCAAAAGCTAGATGATTTTTATTAGGTTAAAGACGAGTTCACAGATGGTAAATCGCGTGGAGAGAAATGAGCTGGAGAGTTACACCCAGTCCGCGCGGGACGCGGCGCCAGGGCCGGGGGTGGGACCCAGTTCTGGAACCCCGGCGGCGGGACCCCAGAGCGCGGTGGATCCAAGCCCACCGCACCTGCACGCCCACCGGGCGTCGGGACTCTGCAGCTTAGCCCCGCGGACACCCCCAGCTCCCTGCGCCCCGGCGCACCCATTGCAAACCGCGGCCTGGCCCGGGGGCCCCGCACCCGGGCAGCGTGGGCTTGGCGCGGCGTCCTCCTCCAAGACTGCCATCACCCCCTAAAAAGGTACAAACCGCCCCATTCCCCTTGATCTCGCCGCGCACGTTTCCCATCGACTCAGCTTAGAAGCGAGAGCCGGGGAGAGGCCCCGCGCGGCGCGGCCCCGGGGGACCGCGCGCCACAAAAGCCCAGCCCGCAGCCTCTGCTCCTCGCCTTCCTTTTCAATTCTCCCCCGATCTCAGGTGGAATTAGGAGGATTAAAGCGCCGAGTAAATGAGGCGAGTGTGCAAAATGACTCCTTTCTGAACCAAACGGCATGCTCCGTGCTGGGGAAATGAGATGCACATTTAAATCTCATCCATCCACCGCCTGCGGCCACCGCCATGTACCTGCCTACTTAGCCCAAGGGTTAATTAATTGAGGCTTCAATGCACTATTGCAAGAGCATTATTGCATTTGATACTCTACATCTGTGATTTAAAACTCTTTCAGTCCCTTGTCAGCAAGGGAGGGTTTTTAACTAGGAAATTAGCATTCAGATAAGGGAACGCTCTATTTGCTTCTGAAAGGAAGGGAATATTAAGGATGCTAGTGCACAAACCGGGCTGTCATATCCTGTCCCATCCTGGAGGGAGCGCGAGGGCCCGGCTCCCCTGGGAGCCGCGACGACTGGGGCCCCGGCCTTGTGCATCGGGCACTGGCGCGAGGGGCGGGCAGGAGGGGGCCCGCGGCGGCCAGCGGGACTCCACTCCTCATGGTCTCCTACCTGCTGGGGCGTGTTGGCCTCTGCAAAGTCCAGTAATATATTTTCTCCCCACTTCCAAGGAGCTGATTCTTCTTAAAATGCATCGCCACGTTACTCAAGCGTTGGCTTTCTGCCTTCCACGGGCGCGGGTGCGGGGCTGGGGGCTAAGAACTGGAAGTAACTCACTCAGTTTCTTAAGGAAGAATGAGCCATAAACATCGCAGAATTTGAAAGACTCTAAAACAAAACCAGGGACAAGACTGTTGTTAGTGATCATTACCCTCACTATCTTAATGAATTTAGGAGCTAAACACACTTAAACTCACTTTTCCCACCTCTTCAGCACTTGTAGCAGTTTCACTATCTGCCTGTGTGCGCGTGCGCGCGCCGGGTAACAAACTCAAACAAAAAAGAGATCTTGGGTGAGAAGTCAGTTAGGATCCCTCCCCCTAAGGATGCTGTAACTTAGACATGGTTTTCTTGCAAAATGGAGTCATCTTTTAAGTTCTGGACTCTCAGACAAAAACTTTGAAACAAAAAAAAAAAAAAAGGAAAACAAATCACAACAGAAAACCTTTGTCCCCGGCTAACTCTAAGATGAACAACTTGCGGGTGGAAAGCAGAATGTTTCTTTTCTTGAGCTCCTCGTGGCCAGATACGTTTGGAAGCCCCTGGACTCCTTCAGGAACAAACACTTGGCCAGATACAAGGGACTGTCCTTCATTCTCTACTGAAGAACTTTAATTGGGTGAAATAGCATTGCCTATAGTGGATTCAGCTGAGGCCCAAGTCAACAGTCTGATCTAAACAGTTCTTTGGGGCTTCTATTAATCAGGCAAAGAAAAGTGGATTTGATGGTGTCTGTGTGACATCAATCAGGTATCTCTTTGTAAAAATGATCCAATTCTATCTCTGCATACTTCTTGCTGAATCATTAGTTATCCCCAGGAGTTTCCTTTGCAGATGCGAATCCTCACCTACTTTGCTCAGATTCTACTTTCTACATCTTCAGAGCATTTTTAAAGACATCAGGAAAAGCTGGCGATGTTCACAAGGAAGAGTAGCCGGGCTATGTGTTTGCCTCATGGTTTCTTAGCTGTTTTCATTCAACCCTTGAGTCTCAACGCCCATTTATAACTTGCTTTGGTCCATTTTGTTCCTCAGGACCAAGTACGCTAACTTTGTTATGTGCATAACATTTGGAATGTTTTACAATACATCCAGTCCACATGACATTATCTCATTGGTGACAGTCACCTTTCTGCCGCCACATGCCGAGAGACCAGATACTATCCATTATTTTAAACCTGTTTGATATAATCCTTTAGAAGAAGGAAAACTAGAGCTTGCTTTTCTGCCAGCTTTGCACCACATTTTTCCTATATTGCTCACACTGGTTCATGACAGGAAGGCTTTTTCCCCTGACTCCTGGGGGGCCTGCATTGGGTTCTTCCAAATAAAAGAGCACTGCAGGAAGAGCACACTGTTTTGGAAGACAAGAAACACAAAGTAACCCAATAAGCTCTGAAAATTGATGAAATGAAATGGTGAAATTCTGAGTCTGCGGACTTGATGGCAACACTTTGGGGAAATTCAATGACATCAATCTCTTGAGATGACTTGCTTTTATAACAGAAGGAGTGCTGTGCTTAGTCGCTCAGTTGTGTCCGACTCTTTGCAACCCCATGGGCTGTGGCCCATCAGGCTCCTCTGTCCATGGGATTCTCTAGGCAGGAATACTGGAGTGGGTTGCCATGCCCTCCTCCAGGGGATCTTCCCAACCCAGGGATCCAACCCAGGTCTCCCACATTGCAGGCGGATTCTTTACCATCTGAGCCACCAGGGAAGCCCAACAGAGGGAAAGATCTGCACATCTGGAGGGGCTCAGAGGACCAACTGGATGCCACGTGGTGTCTGGGAGGAAAGATGGAGCTAGCTGTGTGCAGAATGGTTTGATTCTGATGCACACAATTGGAGCATCTTCCATAAGGATGTATCAAGCAGACTTATACCATCAAACAGACTCTGTCCAAAATAAGAATATAATGAAATAGAAACCCAAAGTGACATTCTCACTGGAAAACTGATACCCAGCAAAAGGTTTCTGCAATAAGCAATGTGAATATCTTTGGCTGCAGATATTAGGCACAGGGATTTCTCTAATTCACAAGTCTTCTCCTTGCTGCCCCAGGGAAAAGTATCTTTGGCTGCAGACATAAAAGTGGCCACAGGGATTTCTCTAATTCACAAGTCTTCTCCTTGCTGCCCCAAGTCCCTCACAGGCCCATCTTTCTTCAGGTCCAGCTGGAACTTTTCTTGCTGATTCCCAAACACAGTGCCCAATGACACCCTCAGCTTTCTATGTTGTAGGGTCAGAGGGAAGATGAAACATGTGTCTATTCCCCCAACACCATTTTGTTCCTGATAGAAGCCGGGACTGTGCGTCTTCTTGTGGCCTCTTTACGGAGCAATGCCCCAAACGGGCTCTGCACAGATGACTTGTCAGATCAGTTGGTGAAATCTCGTTATGATCCAAGGGACCATTCCAAATCTTTGCAATGCAGTTTTGTTGTACTGGAAAAAAAGAGCTGAAAAGTAAGCCATAACCTAGGACTGAGAGATTTTAAGTGCATCTGATGAGTGTAGTGAGACTTGACTTGTAGTGGTCCTAAGGGGTAGTGGGGAATTTGGGGGGGCTGGGTGGGGAGAGGATGGATTGGAAGCCCCTTGGAGCACCAGATGCTTAGAACCACAGGGAAGGCAGAGCCGCAGACTTGTGCAAGAGCATTGTGATGATAGAAATAAATAAAAAGCAAGTAGCCTCAGTCTTTCTGTACATAGAAACACAAGCTTTTTGTTCGTAGGGTTTGGGGGTTCTGGCTTTTGTTTCCTGATGGAATTTATTTCTCATGAAGGAGGCAAAATGGCTGGCCCAGCGATTGCCTCATTGTTGCTGTGTGCCTCACCACTGGTAGGGCTGCTCCCACGCTGGGACAATATATATATATTGTCAAACGGAGGAAGGTGGCCCTGCCCTCCCAGGAAGTGGCTCTGTGAGCATCTCCTCTTGAACCTGGGCCCTTGGCTTCCTCTGACCAGGGCTGTACAGCGTGAGATCATGGCTCTTCTGCCAGCCAGGGGACACTAACGGTCCCCTGCTCCTGCCGCTGGATTGATAACAGTCACCCATTTCCGCCGTCCAGAGCAGAAAGTCTGGGTGAGGGACCCCAAGTTATCTCACCCTCCCAGGGGAAGAAGGGGAATAATGCTAGCATCTGTTCCCTGACTACAGATACATATGGGACAGGTAAATTCCAGGAGGTCAGCTCCTAGAAGACCTGTCAGTAAAAGCCAGGAGAAAAGAAATGCAAGAGCCACCTCAAAGTCCTCTGGAGTTCAGTGGGAGTGAAACGCAAACAAAGTTAACAGATAAGCAAGTATATAGACTTTCCCTGGAAGCAAAGGAACCCCAGGATGAAAGGTTTAAGGAATACTACTTTTTAAATAGGGAGTTTGATTTTGGCTAACACGGATAGAAGGAAGTGTTAAGTAGTTTAAGTGAAGGTGATTTATTTATTTTTTAAATCTTTACTGAGTTTGTTACACTATTGCTATGTTTTGGTTTTTTGGCCCCAGGTCACATGGGATCTAGCCCCCTGACCAGGGATCAAACCCGCACCCCCTCCATTGGAAGGCGGAGTCTTAACTCCTGGGCCACCTGGGAAGTCCTGGGAAGGTGATTTTTTGCAGAGGGGAAAGGACAGTTTATTTCCTTTAAAAACAACAAAAATGAAGTCCAAGCAGTGCCAGATTCTCAACGGAAAGGGAAAGAGCAGCCCTTCGACTCACGGTTTTCTTTTCCCTGGTAAAGGAAAGCCAGCTTACAGAAAAGCGTCTGCACGAGAGCCCCGCAAAGCAGCACAGAACGGAAGCAATGGGCATCCCTGAGGACACGGGGTCTCCAGGTTCCCACTGTCAAGATGGTCCGGGAAGAAATGGTCTCTCTAGCCACACCCCCAAAGTTGGCCCTGTGAGCAAGTCTAATAGGACTTTTTTCAGTTTCATAAAATATCTTGATAACTGGAAAGTGCCAGTTAATGGTAACCTGTTCCAACTATGAATTTCACAAAGATTAATATACCCCTTTAGGTTTCTTAAGATTCTATCAGGAGGCCTCCCCTAGTCTAGGGTGTTTTACAATCTCTGTGGGCACGAAGCTCAACTGAAACTACCATTCAACAGCCTAACTGTCATCTTCATCTTCTCCTGGCATAAAAATACATATTTTTTTCCCATAATAAAGATTTTTTATAATAGCAATAAAGTAACTCCAGAGAACATGGTTGTCTTGAGATAGCTTAACTGTGTCTGGTACCTCATAACGCCCTGGGGATACAGCAGGCCCATAATACTCCCTTTCGCTTCCATGTCTTTGCTTAATTAAGGAATAAAGCCAAAAGGTCAAGGCTGGAGAAAAATGTAAATCTTCAAAACTTTTCATTCTTGACCCAAACTCTGTGTCATAAAACCTCAGTTATCTCTGTAACAAGCAGCACACCTACCCAGTGAGTTAGGAGATACCCGAATATACATTATATCTTTAAAATATGCTTTTGACACAATGAAAATAAATTCCTGACCTCTGGGCTGGGAATTATGATTCTGCCTTCTTAGAGAGAGACCCTCACAAACCATCTGCTCATCCCCAGTGAATGGAAAGTGCTAACAGCCGAAGCCATCTACCTCGGGAAACATGATTTGCTGTTGTGTTTTCATTGCATCAAACACTGTGTTGACTCTCATACAGCTAGAAGGCAAGAAAGTCGTCTACGCCTGTAGGAGAGAGGGGAAATAAATATGTATATTCATCTCTATGGCTTATTCATTATGCCACTGCTGCTGTGAATGCAAAATATGATTTCAGCTCCAATCGTTTTATTAGCTCACTGATTACTGTCCATCATAATGAGTGAGGTGGTGTGGGCATGGGTTTAGTTTACTGGAGCTGCAATCTTTTGCCATGGAAGTTTACAGACTATGTCATAGGCACCACACTGAAAATGGTATTTCTGACCAATGATACTCATTTTAAACAGGAGGCATTCGGTCCCTAAACTGATTTGTTAGAGCTGGTACAATGAATTAATAAATACTTACCTGCCTTCAAGAAATAGAAACTCCCTATCACAGTCAAGCCTATGCTAATTGGAGGGAAAGTGTTATTCCATGATGGAACTAATTATATGTCATCTGCTTCTTTCTCAGATGACTAAATGGACAGACAGATGCTATGCCGATCAATTAATGTTGTGATAGATCAATCAATTGATCTGGACTTAGATAATATGTATTTATAGAAGACAGAGAATGATTTATTTCTTTTTTCTAGCAAATATGAGAATCCAAATGTGACTTTATTGTACAGATGGGAGCAGGTGATGAGCAAAGGGGTGCCGTTGTATTCTTGCCATGAAAAAGACTATTCATCCTTCTCCTTTTGCTTATATATTCAGCAGACCTTACAGCTCAATAAAAATGAGATGTTTAAATATTTAATAAACATGGGTAGAGCTAATGTATTGCTAAAACTGCTGGAGTAGCCTGGCAGACTCTCATGGAAACATAAATTAGCCTGTATACAAAGGGAACTGGTCGGTAATTCTGGCCTTAAAATCCCCTCTTTCTCGCTCACTTTTTCTTTTCCATTGTTATCTGATAGGGCTTGGGTTTTCACTGGATGACTTTCAAACTATGCAAACTGTCAGCTTCACTAACCAAGTTAAATGAATCTCATACGAGTGCCTAGACATTTGCAGGCTTCTCTTAGCCATCATCCAGTGCAAGCAACCACAGAGGGGTCTGAGCTCTATCGATTTCATATCACAGACACCCTCCTTGTATCAGTCTGAGAGTCAAGTGCAATAAACTCACCACTAATGTGGCAGCCTCCTCGGGCTGGTCTATGTCTGAGGTCCATCTTCTGCAGTGAGGGCTGACCCTGCCATGCCTCAGGGGGCAGGCTGGTGCTGGGTTAGGACGCACCCCCCTCCACCAACATGGACTTTCAGTTGGGCAGAGAGAAGCAGCATCTGGTAGACAGAGGGATGCCAAAGAGGGAGGTGCGTCGCTGCCCACAGGGGTTGCCAAATGCCAGCATTTTATCTAGATGGGCTCTGGACTTCATGGATAGAATAGAGAAACAAAAAACAAAAGGCACCATTTCCCCCTGTGCGTGTGTGTTTATATTTTGACAATTGTTTCGCGTGGCCTCCCTTTCATGATTTGAAAAGCCTGTCTGCTGTTGGTGTTTTTGAAATCTAAAGACAGTGAATGAAGCCATGGGATTTATAAAGTAAAATGACTGACATACTTGGCCAAGATAGGCTCCTGTGCCAATGGCTTTAGTAAAACTAGATTAAGAATAGGATTATAGCAAGGATCACAGAATGTGGAATTCACTCAGCAAACACAGGGGCCATTGGAGAGGTCTGAGTTTATGGACTTGTCAAACAGATAAATAAATACCCTTGCCGAGTACCTGCTACATGTCAGACACGGAACAGGGTGTTCTCCCTAAGAAAAAGAAATAGTCATTGTACTGAATTTTGATTAAGGAAATAGAAAATGCTATCGATAGACCAGGGTTTCCTGAAGCTTGGGGGCACTCGGGACATTAGCTTTAGACCCAGAGGCAGTTGCCCAGGTTCTGGCCTCCTGGCTGAATCAGTTGGTAGAGGCGGGGAGGCAAGGGTAAAGTGATAGGGTGCTGGGTTGGGAGATACCCCATTTTAAGAAAAGCATCTCAGATGCTTCTTACCCACACTGAAGTCTAAGGATGCCTATTTAAGCCAGCAGGTCCCCCATTAAATGAGAGCAGGACTGCCTCTTGCAATCTGTGCTCTAATTTTGGTCTATTCTCTTGTGTATTAGTTTCCTATGGCTGCTGTAACAAATCACCACAAATTTGGTGGCTAAAAACAAGACAACTTATTCTCTTGCAGTTCTGGAGGTCAGAAACTCAAAATCAGTTTCACTGGGCTAAAGTTTAGGTGTTGGCAAGGGTATGCGCTGAGGGGAAATCTGCCCCTCGCCCTTCCAGGGGCTACACACTTCTATCCCTCAGCTCGAGACCACTTCCTCCATCCTCAGGCCTTCTGAGACGCTGCTGCTCTCTGCCTGTCACATGGCCTTCTTTCCTATGTCAAATCTCCCTCTGCTTCCCTGTTACAAGGACGTTTGTGATTGCATTTGCAGTCCACTGGGATAATTCAGGACAATCTCCCCATCTCAAATCCTCAGCTGAAACACATCTGCAAAGTCTCTTATACTATACAAGGTAACATTCATAGATTCCCAGGATGAGAACGTGGATGTCTTTGGAGGGCATTTTTAGCCTACCATTGGCAACCTTGGGATTCCCAAATGGCTTAGTAATAAAGAATCTGCCTGCTAATGCAGGAGACATGGGAGATGCGGTTTCAATCCCTGGTTAAGAAGGATGCCTAGAAGGAGGAAATGGCACCCACTCCAGTATTCTTGTCTGGGGAAAGCCGTGGACAGCGGAGCCTGGCGGGCTGCTGCCTGTGGGGTTGCTAAGAGTCAGACACTCCTGAGCGTGCATGCATGCACGCAAACACTGGCAACCTTGTCTTCCTAATTTCTCTCTCTTTTTGGCCACATCACGAGGCTTATGGGATCTTAGTTCCCTGACCAGGGATCAAATTTAGACCCTGGCAGCTGAGTCCTTACCCCTAGATGGCCAGGGAATTCCCACCAATTTCTCTTTTAAAAGTCAGGCTTATTAAGGTAATTGACACACAATAAAATTCACCCATTTAACATACACAGTTTGATGAGTTTTGACAAGAATACTCAGTTGTGTAACTAGCACCACAATTAAGATATAGAACATTTCTATTATTTCCAAAAGTTCCTTTGTGCCCTTTTGTAGGGATTTATTTTCTGTCCCTATAATTGTGCCCTTTCTAGAATGTCTTATAAATTCCCCGCCCCCGGACCTGTCCGATAGGGGGAAGGCACTACAGCCCCGCCCCTCAGAGTCCGCTCCTCTCCCTGGTTGGTCACGCTTGACAAGGCCCGGGCTCCACCTCCTCTTTCCAATTGGTGACAGGATTCTCAACTCCGCCTCATGCTCCTTCTCTGTTTTCCATTGGTTCTATACCAACAACCGGGCCCCCTTTTGCTTTGTTAGTATTGGCCAAGAGATACAGAGAGCAAGCCACTTTGCCTGTCTCCCATTGGTGGGACCTTCCGACACCGCCCAGCTACGATGACGTCATCTTTAAAAAAAAAAATCTTACAGTATGTGGTTGGTTGTGTCTGACTTCTTTCACTTTGTAAGATGTTATTGAGAGTCATCCATGTAGCTGTGTGCCAATTCATTCCTTTTTATTGCTGAATCATATTCCATTGAATGGATATACCACAATTTCTGTAATTGCTCACTAGCTAGTGACGTTGCTCTTTGGAGCAATTCTGAATACATGAACTACTAACATTTGCTTGTAGGTCTTTTTGTGGCCCTGTTCTCATTTCTCTTAGGTAAATTCCTAAGAGTGGGATTGATGGGTTGTGTGATAAATATTTGGTCAGTATTTCAAGAAACTGCTGATCTGTTTTTCAAAGTAGCTGTATGAGTTTACATTCTTACTAGCAAGGTATGAGAAAGCCTGGTTCTTCTATATCCTCATCAATGCTTGATACGGTCTTTCAGTTTACAATCCTCCCAGGTGTGGAGTGAGATCTCACTCTAGCTTTAATTTGCATTTCCCTGATACTCAATAGTGTCGAACACGTTCTCATGAACTAATTGGTTATTTATCTTCTCTGGAGAAGTGTCTTTTCAGCCTTTTTTTGCCCATTTTTAATTGTTATTATTTTTTTGTCTGATTATTGTCAGAGTTCTTTATATATTCTACATACAAGTCCTTATCAGGTATAATAGGCAAATATCAGGCAAATATTTCTCATCTGTAGCTTGTGGTTTCACTTACTTACAATAACTATTTTTCAAGCTGGGAATTGGGGTTAAAAAATCCATCTACACTGAACTCATAATATAAAACTTTAAACAAGAAAGTTTTTAAAAAGTAGAACTAAATTAACTTTTGCATACATTTTTAGACCTCAATTTTTATCTTAAAATTAGTAACTTGAGAAAGAAAGTTATCTGGAGCCCAGGCTCTCAGATTCGTTTCTAATTTCCTGCTATATGACGGAAAAAATTCCATTTCTTTAGCTGTAATTTTCATGAGGCACAAAACAGCATTTGCTATTCTCTCAACACTCGGCTCTGTAGCAATTGTAAAATGCTAATCATGGTGCTGGGCTGACATTCCTTGGTGACACTGGCATACTCCAAAGAGCGTTTGGCAGGGTCCTGTGCTATACATATTGAAGTTGTTTATTTATTTTTGTTTAAGAAACAGACAAGTTAATTTTACCTCCATTTGGGACACAGAAAAGAATCAATGTTTGCCAAATAGAAAAACACAAAATTGGTAAAGGGGAAAAAATTGTATTTTCAAGCTTCTAAAATGAAACTAGAGGAGGGAAGGGGAAAAAGTTACACAAACGACCAGAGTGTCCCCTTTAAAATTACCCCAGTCTTCTTTCTGACGTTCTTGCTTCTTGAACGTTCCCTGGTTGAAGATTCTGCCTCACCTTAAGAGGAGAAACCAACTTCAAAATACCTGGCTGGCATTTTCAATGACTGGGCACTCTTTTAAAAACATTCCGTGACTTCAGAGTTGGAGTGAATACTGAAAACTGGAATGTACAAATTGCTTCCTTCCAGAAATACAGCTCTGTGTGAAGGTTTTGGAGGGCAGAGCCTTACTTTAACACCCTGAACTTCCATGCTCTCCGTCTCCAGGGGGAGCAGAAGCCAAGTCAGGGCCCCACACCAGGATGGGGGTGTCTGGGGTTGGCGGGGAGCACAGCCCCAGGCCGCGGCCCGCAGGCTAGTGCCCCAGCCGGTGGAAACAGTGCCCTGGAGAGAAGTGTGATCAAAGCCTCTCATTCCGCCCTCCTGTCAGCCTGACGGGGACTTAGGATGCACGACGGGCCCAGAGCTGATTACCTTCAGGTGCAGTTAGGCCGAGTTAAAAATTCCATTAGCGGTGCCCAGGCTGGGCGGCCGCTTTCACATCGGCGGTTTCTTCCAGTTAACGAGCAAGAAATGGCCTCTCATTTCCCAGGGATCGCAGGGAGAGGACTCTGGTGTGTTTACAGTCTGCCAAGGGGAAGCACCTCGGCTCCTCGGGCCTGGAGGCAGGGACCGGGAGTCAGAGAGGGAGCACTCTTCTCCCGAGCCTGCAGCCTGCGGGGCCTCCTCCCTGCAGCGGGGCCTCCACCCTGCCGCCTGCCACCCACGCTTTCTCAACCTAATTGTTTTTCATTTTCTCATAACCCTCCTCCCTCACCCTAAACCCAACAGTGAAACGTCGCCCTCTATTTACGAAGCTCCGAGGCGTGCAATAAAGGTGAGTGCTATTTGCTGCTCTCTGCCTGGCTTTTAATTTTATTCTAGAAGAAAATCAATTAGACCGTCAGAGTCCCATCTTCTTTGAGGCTTTTGGGCTTGAATAGCTCATAGAAGTACTTCCCCTGGCCTCAATATTGTAGTAATAAATGCTTGATTGTAATGGTTTTAAAAGGAATTTTAAAAAAGAGAGGAGAAAGAGAAGCAGGCCGGCAACTTCAGAACAAAACTAGGCATTTGAAAGGCCCCCTTAGGTTGAGCTGTTCTTTCCTGCTCGGGCAACCTCCCGGACTGCTGATATTGTTTTACGCCCAGGACTTCCATTCCCGGCTTTTCTCCCCATGCACACACTTAAGCAGTTCATTAGCTGAGAATGGGACATCCCGGCGGAGCGAGCCACCAACAAAGCAGCCCCCTAGTTGCTGAGAGAAGAGCTCCTCCCCCCTCATCCTCCCTGTCCGGGGCCTTCCCAGGAGCCCTCGCTACCCTCCTGGGGTCTGGCAGTGGAGCTCCTCCCCCCTCATGCTCCCTGTCCAGGGCCTTCCCAGGAGCCCTCGCTACCCTCCTGGGGTCTGGCACCGGCTTAACTGGAGGGTGAGGCCTCACCGGCCGGTCCAGAGCCCAGCTTGCGGCCATCCGAGGGGGAAGATGGAGGAGCCGGAGCCCCAAACAGGCACTGAACAAACCCCTTCTGAGGCCTCCCGCTGACCTCACAGTCAGCCCAGGGTGCCGGCTTCCATCGATCTGTCAGATATTGGCGTGATGGCTTGTGCACTTAGCTGCAGCATCGATCAAACTGTGCCAGGGCGCTGGGAAGGGCTCGAGTACGCGATGTGCCAAGACTCACGGGCAGAGTGTCGACCCGGAGAGCTGGGCCTCACAGAGGCCCTGTGGCACCTGGAAAAGGCCATGTGGGGTCTCATCGTGCAAGGCCTTGGCGCTGATAACTTCGAGGAAGTCAGTCCACACAGCCCACCACCTTCTGCGATGTCTCCAGAGAAGTGCCTGCTTCTGGGTCCTCGCCCATCGAGCTGTGAGCCCCTGAGGTCCGGGCCCTTGCATCCTCACCGGCGCACATCGGGGCTAGAACACTCTTGTCTTCAGGAGGTGTTTGGTGCCACTGCAAAGAGGAGAGGAGTGGCAGAGGAATGGGAGGAAAACCTCCCTGAGCTAGAGCCCTCCAGCTGGTTCCCTTCTTCCCCGCTAGACACCCTCTCTCCTCCCCACATCTATTTACATCACAGCACCCCTCCCCAGCCCCCCAAATAGTTAACAGACTACACACGCTCCGCCAGCCAGTGTGGTCCTTTTCGCTGCCACAGGCTCTGAGCAGTTGTGGTCACAGACAAGCATTGATCAGATTAGCAGCCTTGTGACTATTCATTAATTGTATTTTCTCTTGGAGCCCTATTCAACTCAATACCAAGTACGTTGTTGGTGGCATGAAAAGTAAATACAAATAGGATGCTTGTTATAGTTAAAAATGAACTAGCCGCTACCTTTTCCAAAAAGAGTTTAAGAGAACAGGTAGGTTAACACAATGTTAATTTTCCTGGGGCAAAATAGCTAAGCTTTCCCAAGAGTCATTTCTGTAAAAGGCCTTTTAGGGTTCTGGTTTCTTTGCGGTTTTAGGAAACTCTACCTTGATATATTTGGCTGAGGTCCCCTGGGGCAGAGGTCAAAGAGGGCAGGCACACACCCTTGAAGCCAAGAGGAAAAGAAATCTGGTTATTTCTGAACTGGACGGCAGAGCTCTCAAGTATTGCATGAGATTTAAACAGGACAGGAAGAAGGACTTACCGAGGGCACATCTCTATCTGAGATGGCCAAGGGCCAGAGATTGGGTGGTGCTCCCCGGGTGGAAGGCTCTGTCAAGCCCGGTGAAGCAGAGTCCAATCAGAGGAAGAGGGGCGCTCATGGGACAGTCACTTGGTCTCTCGGCAGTTGGAGGCCCGACAGATGTCACTCACTGGGTCGTAAACCAAGTAACGGACACACTTTCCACTGATGTCACTGGCACCACCTGAAATCATCAGGATCACAAGCAAACGCGGGTGCTTCCCCATCCGTGCTGCTCCTTTTCAAGATTCATAGCGAAAAGTCGCTAAATAATTATCCATAAAAATTCCCTGACAGGGAGATCTATTAGTGAGTAGAATACTCTCCCTAGACAAATGGTTAAGAATGTCATTATTTGATACTTATTTAAATGATATTAGATAAAGAACTGAGGAAACGGGGGAAGGGGAGACGCTTGGAAACATCTATAAGCCAAAGCCACATTTATGCCTGTTGTCCATCACGTACCCTTTATGAAAACATTTGCATCTTTCTCATGTGCTGGTAAAACCCAGCTCCTATCCGAGTCCATGATGGGGAACACACACTACTTGGGCCTTTTTACATGAAGTCAATGATTTAATAATGGATGAGCTCCAGGTACCATCAGTTCAGCTCAGTCACTCAGTTGTGTCTGATTCTTTGCAGACTGCAGCACGCCCGGCCTCCCTGTCCATCACCATCTCCCGGAGTCCACCCAAACCCATGTCCATCGAGTTGGTGATGCCATCCAACCATCTCATCCTCTGTCGTCCCCTTCTCCTCTTGCCTTCAATCTTCCCCAGCATCAGGATCATTTCAAATGAGTCAGTTCTTTGCATCAGGTGGCCAAAGTATTGGAGCTTCAGCTTCAACATCAGTCCTTCCAATGAATATTCAGGACTGATCTCCTTTAGGATGGACTGGTTGGATCTCCTTGCAGTCCAAGGCAATCTCAAGAGTCTTCTCCAACACCACAATTCAAAAGAATCAATTCTTCAGCGCTCAGCTTTCTTTATAGTCCAGCGCTCACATCCATACATGACTACTGGAAAAACCAAAGCTTTGACTAGATGGACCTTTGTTGGCAAAGTAATGTCTCTGCTTTTTAATATGCTGTCTAGATTTGTCATAGCTTTTCTTCCAAGGAGCAAGCATCTTTTAATTTCATGGCTGCAGTCACTATCTGCAGTGATTTTGGAGCCCAAGAAAATAAAGTCAGCCACTGTTTCCATTGGTTCCCCTTTTATTTACCATGAAGTAATGGGACCGGATGCCATGATCTTAATTTTCTGAATGTTGAGTTTTAAGCCAACTTTTCACTCTCCTCTTTCACTTTCATCAAGAGGCTGTTTAGTTCTTCGTGTTCTGCCTTAAGGGTGGTGGTATCTGCATATCTGAGGCTACTGATATTTCTCCTGGCAATCTCCAGCTTGTGCTTCATCCAGCCCAGTGTTTCTCATGATGTACTCTGCACATAAGTTAAATAAGCAGGATGACAATATACAGCCTTAACGTAGTCCTTTCCTGATTTGGAACCAGTCTATTGTTCCATGTTCAGTTCTACCTGTTGCTTCCTGACCTGCATACAGATTTCTCAGGAGGCAGGTCAGGTGGTCTGGTATTCCCATCTCTTGAAGAATTTTCCACAGTTTGTTGTGATCCACACAGTCAAAGGCTTTGGCAGAGTCAATAAAGCAGCAGATAGATATTTTTCTGGAACTCTCTTGCTTTTTTGATGATCCAATGGGTGTTGGCAATTTGATCTCTGGTTCCTCTGCCTTTTCAAAATCCAGCTTGAACATCTGGAAGTTCATGGCTCATGTACTGATGAAGCTTGGCTTGGAGAATTTTGAGCATTACTTTACTAGCATGTGAGATGAGTGCAATTGTGCGGTAGTTTGAGCATTCTTTGGCATTGCCTTTCTTAGGGGGATTGGAATGAAAACTGACCTTTTCCAGTCCTGTGGCCACTGCTGAGTTTTCCAGATTTGCTGGCATATTGAGTGCAGCACTTTCACAGCATCATCTTTCAGGATTTGAAATAGCTCAACTGGAATCCATCACCTCCACTAGCTTTGTTTGTAGTGATGCTTCCTAAGGCCCACTTGACTTCACATTCCAGGATGTCTAGCTCTAGGTGAGTGATCACACCATCGTGATTATCTGGGTCGTGAAGGTCTTTTTTGTATAGTTCTTCTGTGTATTCTTGCCACCTCTTCTTAGCATCTTCTGCTTCTGTTAGGTCCATACCATTTCTGTCCTTTATTGTGTCCATCTTTGCATGAAATAGTCCCTTGGTATCTCTAATTTTCTTGAAGAGATCTCTGGTCTTTCCCATCCTATTGTTTTCCTCTATTTCTTTCATTGATCACTGAGGAAGGCTTTCTTATCTCTCCTTGCTATTCTGTGAACCTCTGCATTCAGATGGGTATATCTTTCCTTTTCTCCTTTGCCTTTCGGTTCTCTTCTTTTCTCAGCAATTTGTAAGTTCTCCTCAGACGGCCATTTTGCCTTTTCGCATTTCTTTTTCTTAGGGATGGTCTTGATCCCTGCCTCCTATACAGTGTCACAAACCTCCGTCCATAGTTTATCAGGCACTGTGTCTCTCAGATCTAATCCCTTGAATCTATTTCTCACTTCCACTGTATAATCATAAGGGATTTGATTTAGGTCATGCCAAAATGGTCTAGTGGTCTACTTTCTACCATGCTGGACACATTATCTCAGTTGGTGACTTTTAGGCTCCCTTCTTCCCCGCCCATGTTTTCCAGGCAGAGGATTTTCTTACACCAGCTCAGCTTGGGGACCAGGCATCTCCCGGCCCAGGCTTCCCATCTCTGGATGTAGCACTGAGCAAGGGGCTGGATGCTCTGAGTACCAGTTCCCTCTTTGGTGAAATGGAGGTGAAGGCAGCCTCTTGAAAACCCTGCTGTTGTGAAGATGAAAAGAAAAAATATAGGTTAAAAAAGGATTAGTCTAAAACCAAACATAGTAAGTCCTCTATTCATGGAAGTTAGCATTTAAAACAATGGGTATCATCAGTGTGAATCTACTCTTTTCCTTCCCCATTGAGCTATTTTCCATATATCTTTGTTTATCTTTTATTTCTGATAGCTTGTGAATCTCACAGGAGCACAAACCCCTCTCCAAAGCAGATTTAATTGGGAGTAAAAAGGCAGGAATCCTATGAAAAAAAAAAATCCTTGTGGCTATGTAAATGTGAGGGGTAAATATTTCACCGACCGAAAGGCTCCAGTGTTTGTTATTCCATAAAAATCTGCCTATAAACTATGGTAACACCTCAATAGGTTAGGTCAAATTCACCCTTAGAGAAATTTTAATTTCAGTGTTACTATTGTTATAATCTGGGGGTGTCTCCCAAGATGGAAATGTCAGTAGAGAAATAGGGGTCCATCTGAGAAAGTCATCTAACAGACAATTTGGGGGCAAATATATTAATATATATATATATATCCTGCTTTATATAGTTTAGCACTAAAATGTATTTGAGTAATACCAAAGAACATGTCTATTTAATTTTAACCAATGGGTTATGAGAATCATCAAAAATCAAACACAGTAAAAAGGAAAAATATTTATGGCATTTTAAAGCTTATCCTATTATGGGTTAGTGCTCCCCTCAATTGTTTAACTGCAATTGGTTCCACTTTCTCAGTGTGGATGGTTTTTATACATCTGAGTTAAAAAATAATGCTGCTTGCAAGTGAAAAGTTAAAGACCAAGACAAGGCCTATTAGAATAACATTACACTTTTTTATTCCCTGCACTTATTTCGCCAATTACTAATTATTTCCCTTTTCCTATGCAACAAAATAGAAGCCATAAAATCTTGATTTAATGAAAACTTCCTTACCAAATAGGTCCTCCAACTCTGCTGAAGGCTCCTAGGTAATTTATCTACCTCAGTAGGCGATGACCTTTTGTGAATCATGAGTCATTCCTCACTCCTAATGAGATGGATCCAGATGCCGTCCCACCCTCTGAAGGCCCCCTCCCCGCTCCCTCTGACAGAGGCCCGATCCCGCGCCCTGCCTCCCAATTTGCCCAAGTGGGCGGCGACTAGCCCCCCGCGCAGTGAGCCGCTCCCCGCCTCCCCGCGCACCTCCCTTACAGTGGCTGGACCCCGACCCTGCTTCTCTCCACGGCCCTGAGGGGGAGAGGGTGAGGGCTGGGAGAGGCCAGCATGCGTCTCTTTATTGTCTGGGAAGCAGAAGTAACCTCCTGGCGCCTCAAGAGGCCACGCTGCCCACTCTCCCCAAACCACAGTCGTGGAGGAAAGAACAGGGTTCTCGGAAGGCATCTTAGCAGTGGAGGGCCCTTCCGAGGGCTCCGGGGGTTGTGGATGGAGCTGGCTCCAATGTCTGCATTTATTTGTAAACTGCCTACATGCATTGCTGACTGTGTATTATTTCCTGTGTTGTATGTTATACAGGTATTAATTACTATTCATATTACTAATTTATACATGGCATATTGATTCTATTGCTGTGTATGTATTACTGTCCTGCTCCAATATATTCAGTGCATTATAAAATAAATATAGAAAATAGAAGCATGAGGTCAATCATAAAGGTATTTTTGATTTTTAAAATATCAAATAGGTTTTGATATTTTCTCTCTGTTCACTCCTGGATTTTCTTGTAAATTGTCCTACTTTTCAGAGGCCTAGGAGAGCATGATATATGTGCTTGTTTTGGTCTGCCTGCCATAAGGAACCGTGCTGGGGGCTGGGGCCACAGACACACTAGATTAGCAACTGAAAGATCAGCAGGTCCTCCTCCCAGGCCGCCGAGCTCTCCCCATCCCTGCGACATGCTTTTCACGCTATGCTTTCCATTCGAGATAGTGATTGCTGCTGGGGGAGTGAAAATATTTGCAGATAAAAAGTTCTGGGATTCCCTGCAGAATGTTTGAGAGATCTGTCCTCAAGTAGGTGGGCCATGGTGGAAGGTCTTGAAACACAGGCTTTGGAGGCCCTGGCACAGGCCCGTTGGCCACAGCCTGTGAATTCCAGGCTGCCTGGGGTCTGAAGTGGGGAGGACTTGTCCTTTTCTGAATCGGAGCTGGTCTTTCATGCTGCCTTCACCAGAGGAGCACTGCGAGAAGGGAAAAGACGCGCCTCACAGATGCGGAAGTAGGTCGCGTGTGGGGGGACCCTGGCGTAACCTCAGCCTGAGCGTCTCTGTGCCTGACTTTGGTAACGCCTTGCTGCCAGTCTGCAGAGCACACGAAAGTCAAAAATAACGTGCAAATCAAAGTGCACAAAAATCCAGTCTTTGAAATGTTTATTCAAGTGTTTTTTAATTAATATGTATATTCACAAAACTAAATGAGGCTACCTTTAAATTAGTTGAATGCCTGAAGTTGAATAAAATAGACTCTACATACAAATCTTACAGATAATATTACATCTTTTTTTTTTCTGGAGGAAAACAAGAAACTTAATTCCTTCATATAGGATATTTACTGGTTAAGACCTAGATATTCCCACTTAAATGCCAATAAAATACAGTCATGGGCAGAGAAATTGTGGGGTTTTGAAAATAATATATTCATAAAGGAATAGAATTCCTTGATGACTTGCTGCATTTGAAATAAATATCAAGAATGCTAAACACCTGAACCTATGGTTTAGAGATAATTTTCTTAAAAAGTAAAACAGAAAGGAAGAGCCCCTACTGACGCCCGGTTTCTTTTGAGGTCAATGGTGTTGCTTTGTTCACATGTCTGGGTGAGGCTGGCGAGTGTGACCTGCCAATGGAAGCCACTGGGTTTGACACATCTCCGTGTCAGCTGTGGGATTTCTGCCTTAAATCTGTCAGGATGGCCCTGTGGCCACTTCTGCAAAAACCCTTGGGGACAAAATTTATTGTTCTACCTCAATAGCTTTTTGTTCACCTCCAAAATAGGGGTCTGGGGTCATACTAACGATTGTGGAGAGACAAAATGCTCTCTCTATATTTTATTAAACAGATCTCTTAATAATTAATCAAATGTGAAAATTATTTTCCATCACTCTGACACTAAGGCTAAAGCATTGGGAGTTTTGTTCTCAGCCTGTTTCTGTTCCTTTTAAATTGCCCTCTGTGGAGTTCCTCAGTTCCAAAGCAAGTGAGTAGAGAAAGCCCAATTTATGACCTGGCTTTTTCAACCATTATCACCCCTCTGGGCTTCTCCTGGAGAAAGGTTGGGGGGCTTTGTAGGTTGTCAGATAAACACCTGAGAAAATCTGTTCTCGGATCCCCCAGTTCCATAGAGGGGTCATGATACCTGGATGGGAACAACTCCATGGACGTCTACCCCGAGCCAGAACACACTGTGGCCCCTCAACCAGGAACAGAAAAACACAGCTTCTTCAGTCAAAGAGTTTCTATGTTTCAGGGGAAGAGACAGCTCATGAAAGCAAGCACTACCCTGTTCAACCCAGATGGGGTGAGGGGAGAACACAGCGCTGGTGAGGGATCAGCCCTGAGTTCCTGGCCAGGCATCTAGCAGTGCCGTCTGTTTTCCGCCTCCAACCAGGCTAGTTTAGAAGATGGGTGGTGTCTTAGAGCACTGACAGATGAGTACCAGATAAGGGACATTGCTAGGGAAATGCACAGCAAGCAGTTCTGCCGACCTTCCTTACTAAAAGGTCAGAGGCAAGTGAGAAGTGGTCTTTCACTGCTGTCTGCCTCTAGGAACGTTCCATCTGAATGGAGGTGTGAATTTGCCAACACAGGACCAGGCAGAGAATGTAGGGGGGGGCGGGGTGAGGACGAGGGCTCACGTTGGGAGAGGGGGCTCCTGGGCATGTGTGGGAGGCATGCGTGTGTAGATGTGTGTAAGGGTGTGTGTGTGCACAACTAGGAAACACGAAAGTCAAGTGGGCGACAGGAACGCACAGAAGAGCAATGGCTGCTGGCAGCAGCTTCGACACCCTCCCCCAGCACTAATTACGTTATTAACCAAACAGACCGACACAGGGTCTGAGGGACAGAAACACGTATTTAGGGCCCAGTCACTCTCCACTTGGCTGTAAGTAATCGTGCATGATACACAGTTCTTTCCAACCAGTGAGTGTTAAGCAGTTTCCTTAACTTCTCTTTAATTTACTAAACTTGAGAAAGAGAGGGCTGTTTTCCACGCCAGCCAGCCACTCTTGGAGTCAGATTCTCTCCTCCAGGGCTCCAAGCTGTCAGGCATTTCTGAGAGTGGCCTCCCCAGAGGAGATGCCGGATTCGGGAGGCACAGGAAGATGCTCGGAGGGTGACAGTGTGCGTTTTCTGGGTAGCAAACAGCCTGTGCACTTGCTAATGTGACCTGTGCAACCCACAGGAACCCACATCTCCTTTGATCCAGCTGAATCCAACCTAGAGAGGTGGCTGCAGAGACAGGATGGGAAGAGACCAGGAACAACATGGGGAGGATCTATATGCCATGGGAATAAATCTTTTTTTTTTTTTTTTAGGTCTAAGAGGAGCCTGCAGAAGGAAATCTGCAGCAGGCTGAGCCAGCCGGGTGAATGGCAGAGAGAATAGAGGCTATTTGAATACTGATGTGGCCCTCACTTTCTTCCATTTCCATTAATGACATGCTCATCAAGGGCAAACAATGGGACCGGCTGCCGGCGCCTGTCACAGTGCGTGGGTGCTGGGATGCCAGGCTGTCATCCCGGGCTGCATCTAGAGACCTGCACGCTAATAAGAAGTGCTTCTGCGCCGTCAGTGCAGACAGGTGCTTCCGCGGCTGGGACATGCTCCATTCCCTCTCCCCCGAAACCCTCCTCTCCCAGCCCCCCTGACAGACACCATGAAATGCACAAATTAACAGCCCCATCATGGTGGGCTGCTGCTGCCTGCGGTGAAAGCAGAAAATCAAGTTGTCACCCGGGGTGCAGTGATAAAGCCACAGCCTCATTTCTCTGTTGGTGCCCTATAATAGCAAATGCCAGACAGCTGGATGGATGGGAGGCTTTAGATTAAGGCCTTGATGCACGCTGGCCAGAGAATTAGTAGTTGCTGTTTCCGTGTGGATATTCTGTTCAAAACAAACATCTGGAGAAAGCAAAGTTTCCTAGAGCAGAAATGCCCTTTGCTGCTTCTGGAATCAAAGAACACAGTCAAGAGAGTGGTGTTTCCTCTCCAAAAAATCCCATAAGGTTTCAACCCTAAATCTGCTTGGGACTTTATCAAGGACTTAGAGCCTAGGCAAAGGTTAACAAGCGGAGAAGGGGGGAAAGATGAGATGGTTGGATGGCATCACCAACTCAATGGCCATGAGTTTGTGTAAATTCTGGGTGATGGTGAAGGACAGGGAGGCCTGTGATGCTGCAGTCCATGGGGTCACAAAAAGTCGGACACAACTTAGCGACTGAACAATAAGTTAGCAGTGTCAGTGCCAAGACCCATCTTGACACAGAGACCAGTTCCTGGGTCCACAGAGCCTGGAGCTATGACACCCGATCCAGCAAGTCTTCCTCCTGCCGATAAAAAAGGACTCTTTCTTTAGAATTTTCAGGAGCCCCTGGAGCAGTCTGCCTCAAGCTGTCCCCGTACCCCAGACCTCCTCGCTCCAAGTCTTCAGAGATGGAAGCTGTTCTTCGTGAAATAACAGATTCAGGCAGCCGTGCCCTCTTGGCACCAAGGCCAGCTGGCACTGAGCATCCAGTGGCCTGGCCTGGCCAGGGCTGACGGGGCCAAGTGTGCACCAGGCAAGAAACAGAGGGGCCCGAGCCCTTCAGACTCCAAGGAGTTTAATGACATAATGGCCTGAGAACTTCAACATAAAACATGGAGAGCAACTAACGAAACTTACAACATAAAACCCCCCTCCTGTCATTTTTATAGTAACAGTAAAACACTTTATTGAATTTATGAGCTACATAATGACGATGAAGAATGTAACTTGAATTAGAACCAACTAGGAAGTATAATATCAACTATAAACCCTTTTCTATCACCCCATTCCTTCAGCTTTTCTGTCCTCTTCCTTTCAACCAAGGGACACTGCCTTCCTCAGACTTCTGCCCGAGACAGAGTTCGCGACTCGCTAGTAAGTCTTGACTGTCCCTCCAGAGCTCCTCAGCTGACAGGGCTTCAGGGGGAAGACACGCTCTGGGGCTGACCATTCCCTTTGGAAGCCTCAGCGCCATTAACGTGCATCTTAGCAAAGAAACTCGTCTTTTCTTTGCATAAAGTCTGTCAAATCGAGGTCTCTGGAGACATACGTCAGGTTTTCAAATGTCTGTTAGCTCCACATTGTAATAGCCTTTCCCTAATAGGAACTATGATCCCTCCGAAGTTTATGAAAAGCATCCTCAGCCCAGAGCTCCATGTGCGAGTGGGGGTGGTGGTGAAGTTCCTGGAGACTGGCCGGAGGAGCACAGATCACCGAGCTGAGCAGTGTGCTGGGCTTGTGTTCTGTGTCCATTTCACTCTTTAAGCCTTTCTGTTCCCCAGGGCTTTTTCTGGAGGGGTAATAAAATAAAATGGGTGAAACAAAACCAGAAGCCAGTTAAGTCTGAAAGACATGTCATCTCATCTCAAAGGAAGAAACGGACCATTTCCATGCCTAAGGCTGACAGCAACGGCTGAGCCGGCAATAGTGCTATTCCATTTGATTTATGGAATAATGGGGTGACAAATGACGACAAAAATAAACTTTTACTGCACTGAACTGCTCCTTTATTTATGAAATTTGGCCAAGTAGTGAAATCTTTTATCTGCAAGTTGTAACATGGAGTGGGAGCGAGCGATTATGGTGTGGTAATAGTGATCCAGCAATGGAGGCTGAGTCAGTTGGAAATGGATTGAGGTAAAATAACCACCACACCATGATAAATGTGAACAGCGCTTTGCTGACAGATGATCTAACAGGTGTTCATAACAACTATATAAGAGGATTTATTTATGACCAGCCACAGCCGCAGCTCTGTAAATCAGCCCCAGCAGCTGCACGCCGCTGAAACCAAGTCCCTGATGGAGGAGCGGAGCGAGAGCCTAAAGAACACGGCTCACTCCAGAATCTTAATCGTCAAATAACGTTGTTTTTTTTTTTTTTTAGGTAATTACACCACAGCACAGAAATCGTAATTACTTTCAATTAGGAACAGAGCTGCCCGTAACTTTGTTGACAAAATATTTTTATTTAGGCCCTGCGGTTTTGATGAGGCCCGAACAATATGGAGGCTCTGGGCGGCAGGCGAGAGGGCCCTTGGTGATGCTGACTTTGCTGTAATGCCAGCAAGAGGCCTTCTCAGAGTGGCTTCATTTTTTTTAAAGGTCAAAAAGCAAACCTTTGGTTTGAAGGATACTTGTCCCACCCTCCCTTGCAACCAAACTTCTGTATTATCCTTCCCATGGCAGCATGTTTGAGCTCACACCTTATTCTAAGTGTACTACCAAAAGGAATAAGCAAAGGGGTTTAAGTTTAGGTGGAGGGGCCCACCTTCATACAATCTTTAATTCCTTTGCAAAGGCAGAATCACATCTCTTTCTCTCTGAAGGCCACAGTCTTAACAACACCTTACTGCTGCCCATAGAGACGGCTGACCCTCCCATGAAACAGGAGTCCTCATTCACATCCCACTGATTTGAAGTAAGTTGTCTCTTACATAGTTTGAGAAGAAGATGCTCTTCTGTGAAAAGTGTTAGTTGCTCAGTCGTGTCTGACTCTTAGAGACCCTATGGAATGTAGCCTGCCAAGCTCCTCTGTCCATGGGATTTTCCAGGAAAGAATACTGGAGTGGGTTGCCATTCCCTTCTCCAAGGTATCTTCCCAACCCAGGGATCGAACCTGGGTCTTCTGCATGGCAGGTGGATTCTCTAACGTCTGAGCCTTTTAGGGGGAAACAAATCAGAATTTTGGTTGGGGTAAAGTTGGAGAGAGCCAATGTCCCTTCCCTCCCTCCTCAGAGACCTTCCCCTTCTCTGACATTAATGAGCCCAGAATCATCTACTGGTTAGGTTTCCTTAACGTCTCTAGGTCTTAGAATAAAGACCCTTCTACATTTAAGCCTAATATTTGGTAGCTCTGGCTCTCAAGGTTGTCAATGAGAAACCAGGGTCTCAGAATGTCATTAAAGACAGGTTTGAGTCCATTGTAATAAGCCCTCATGTGAGTTTTGAGGGTTTGGGGTCTTCAGTGTGTGTAATGAACCAGCTAGGAATTATATGTACAAGTGACTATGTACCCCAAACATTAGAAATTTTAGCTTCACTTCAGCTCACAATCAATCACCTAACCAGGAAAGAGACACCAGTGGAACTTAATACTCTCTAGCTACTTTAAGTCTGAAAGACTCATTCTGGAACCAGCAGTGGCCCAGGAAATAATTCCCAAGGAAACATCTGAAACTGGCCTACAAGCAGGAGATGAAAACCAACCGAACCTGTTTCTCCTGATCTCTGTTGGGAGAGCCTACATTCCAGCTGTTCACCTGTCCCACCTTTCTTTCTGCTTCTCTGTACTTCAGTGCACAAGCTCATTGTAGCCACATCAGTAACAGCTCAGCCCCTCGTTTCTTCTCTGAACAGCATTGAGGTGGAACCTGGGGGACAGCTTCAGGAGAGGGAGGCTGTGTGAGAGGGGCAAGAGCAGAGAGGAGGGCAGGGAGAGGAAGGGGACACAGCACTTCTCAGCATGGGAGCAGTGCAGCTTTCTGTACAGAGAATGTCTAAAAAGCATTCTAAGATATAGCCTCTGCTGAGAACAATATATGCTCCCTTATCTCACTCCTGGAAACACTTTTCTCAATGCCACCCTAGTTTTAAGAGCTAGCCTCACAGGCTCAGTCAAACCTTCTCAGAGCCCTCCAGCACAGGGATCACTTCTTCCCCTAAACCCAGGAATTCTTACTGGCGCGATTTGACAATGCATCTGCCAACTGCTTCTTGATCTTTCCTAGAAGAAATCTCAGCTTCCAAACAGCCGTGGCCCGAGTGTGGGTCAGGTGACCATGTAGAATCTAACGTGTTTTTAACTTTACACATTTTACACACTGCTAACAACAACAAAAAAACAATTACATATGGTGGTTAACTTACTGGGCAGGTCAGATTAAAATCCTGCTTACTCGTAACAGTTGAAAAGTTGGGGGAAAGAAGAGGAATGTTACCGACAGGGACAGAGTAAAGCACTCATGTAACTGTCTCGAGTGCTGTTTGCTGGGAAGTCACATAAAGAAAGGAGATGGAGTCTGTGAAGATTCAAAGGAACTTCTGGCCCATCTAAGGGCATATTTTTATATTAAACACAATTTCCATTCATCTAAGACAGTAACACTATCATAAACTTGGTTTTTTTCTCTAAAATCTTGAGACGAGACCAAAAGTGATCCTGAAAACTTTTCCTGACGTAACTGGCCAAGTTGCAAGGTGTGGGGAAGGGATGGACAAGGATTTAAAAAAAAAAAATCAAGGACATGGTCAAAAAATAATTTTCTCTCAATGAATGGACCTTTAGTTGATGGAGGAACAAAGTGTGCATTCAGAGACTGGTCTCCTCTCACTTGGGAGAGAAGGGGCGGTGGTGAGAACACGGGCTCTGCAGGCGCCTGGGCTGGCCAGGCACCTGGGAGTGGGAGTAGGAGGAAGTGAGGCTGAGCCCTGGCAGGAAACCAGGGCTCACTAACTTGGCCAAGGTCACACTGCCATCTTTATTTACTGCCAACTGGACTGTAGATTTCTTGGGGGGAACAGAGCTCATCTTCTATGTTCCCACCACAGGGTCTTTGGATGGAAAGGAAATAGTAAGGCTCTGTTAATTTTGAGTTGTAACACAGGACTTTTTTCCTCCCCTCCCATTATGTGAAAGAGGAGTTTTCCCCCCTTTAACAAAGTTGCCAATAATGTCAGAGAGATTACAGAGAGGGAACAGAAACCGTCAAAGATCTCAGGCATCCCTTTAGCTGGGCCTACTTCTTTCTTTTTAAACCCTTAGGTTGTTTGTCATTCTGGGTTCTTGTCTTCTCTAATAGTAACATTTAATGTTTAACCACAGAAACACAGAGCGCAAACTTTTCATAAACATAAAGTTATTCAAATGTTTGCTAACAGTTATTGGGAAGGGCAGGTATCTAATATTTTAACTGGGTAAAAGTTCACTGTTATAGTCTCTTCAGAATAAAACATTTTCCTTTTCTTATAATAAAGCAAATGTATTGTGATACCAAAAATGTGGCTCAGTCTGAAATACAGTATGTGAGCCATTCTTCAAGATTGGTGTACATAAAGTGTCCCATTAAGTGGGCATTAAAATGAAAAAATACAGCTGGAATTAAGAATTCAACATTGACTAACTCGACTCAATGGAACAATTTAAAAGATAATCATGGATTATGGTAAAGTTAAAAGAAATATGAGGAAAGGAACTCTGAATCACTGTGCCAAAGAAAAGTATAAAAAACAACAAAAACTCCCTGTATCTTTAACTTGGGACCGCGGTCATTTTTCTCATTTCAGTTATGTGAAAAAATGTTAAGAAGCTACTGATGTTCAAGCGGTTTCAACTGCTAGCACACCACACATTATTAATGTACATATTAAATCTAAAAATTAAGTAAAAAATGTGATCTTCTTCAAAGGTAAAATTTTTTGAAATTTCCTTCATTTAAAAAAACAGACGAATGCATGACCTCTTTTCAAAGATGCGTGCCCTAATAAGGAAAATAAAAATCTCTCTACATCATGACACGCATTTCCCCCTCTGCTTTGATGACAGTAAGCAAATATATTTTTTCCAGAAAACAAATACTTGGCCTGTCAAATTCTTTATAATGTTTTAAAAAGTTATTGACTTAAAAATCCAAAGGTGTAAAGCCCTAGGAAATAGGCTGAATAATGGAAATGCCAAGGGGCTGCAATGGCACAGAGCTTCTTGGTGCGAGTCCGTCGCAGTACACGTCTCCAGCGTGAGGAAGGGCGTGTCCCGTGGCGGCAACACTTCCCCCAGATTAACTGCTGCATTTCAGGAGCAGGAACATGTAACACTCACAACCTTAAAAATCTAAATAATTTTTTCACAGCCTGAATGTCTCAAGAATGTTTCTGTTTTTCTTTCCTCTTTATATATGTTCTATAATGTTTCAATCAATGTACCTTCTCTTTTTACTTTCAAAAAATCACTAATGTGGCTCCATATAAAAGGACCTGTCTTAAAGTCTTATTACCGTGTATCACAAAGTTTGGTAAATACAATTTCAACTGGCTTTGAAAGTATTAGGAAAGTTTTCTGATAACAGAACAACCTTTTACAAAATTATTATTAAAACAGTAACTTGCCTAAGTTAGTAAAACTAAACAAACAAAAAACCCCAAAAAACACTTCAGGGAAAAGTGGTAAAAGGTTGATCAGATAACTAGTTTTTTAAGATTTCTATCATTTAGTTTATACTAGTTAGCTTCCAAAGGCATGTCAGTCCATCAGAGCTGGGCATCAACATCTGTAAAGGAACACTGAAATTCTAACAGTCTCTTCAGTAGTTGTAATAGGCCTTTACAACCATGAAGATCTGCAATCAGATCTTTACTAAGATCAAAATTGTCTATAAGAAGACATGAAGGCTTTTGCTTTTGTTATTAAATATATCAGCTTTTTTCTTAGAGTTAACTCTAACATAAGTAGAAAACCCACGTGGTTTGAAAGTGGTTTTTCTTTCACCAACTACACTCCATTGTTTCTCTACATAACATAACACTCAAAACATTTAAAGAAACCATAGCATATGAACTTCAGGATTATAAATGATTTCTCATTAAGAATGCAAAGACGAATGTTATTCAGGTGCTAGTTTATTTATCTTATGATTCAGAGATAATTTCATGATGACGGTTGTCAATAACCAATTACAATACCAGGAAATTCATAGAACAAAATTTTGCAGATAAACTGTTGTTTCTGAATTTAATTCTAAGAAGTACACTACCCCATTTTTCATAGACCAAGCTGAGAGATCATGTCTACTATTTCTAGGCTAATTTTTGCTTACTGCGGAAAGGAAGATGATCTCCAGTGAACTCTAAGTATCCAGTTCATGTCCATCATTGTTGAACCAGGGAAGGGAGCCGCGAGGGCCAGAAGAAGTAGCAGGACAGAGAAAATGCCAAATGGATTTAGGAGTTGAGATAACTGACAGCAAAATGTATGTTCTTTGGTTAGCAAAGCGAAAAGGGGGAAAGTATTGCATTCACGATAGATACACACCAGCATTCTAAAGCAGGAGACAAGAATGTCAAGAGTGTATTCTTCCCCCACTGCCAGATGGAAGGGCTATTATTATAAATGAAAGGCAGCAGCAGTGGATGCCAGGCACTCTTGTTGTGTGCCAGATTCTGAAGTCCAGATGTAAGCAGGTTACCCCTGGGACAGGACAGGCTTCAGCTCTCGCAACAGAACAGAACCAATCACAGTCTTCTCAGTGTTTATGATAAGCTGCGCTGTAGAGCCTTCCTTCAGTTCCACTGTGACTAGCATCAATGACCCACTGTGCACAGTTTTAGCTGCAAACCTGGAAGGAAAAAAAAAACAAAACACCAGAGACCTTTTATCATGAGGAGGAAAAAAGGAGACAGCATATATTCAAATAGGTTTAAAATAACTTTTTTCTCAATAATTTATTACAGGTTCCCTACTGCCCAAAACCCAAAGACAAGCATTATCCCGAAAAATCAATAAATTGCCCAGCACATGCTTACCACAAGCAGATAATTTCAGTATCTTGGGAACAGAACAGAAAAGGGAGTTCTATTTTACTTATTAGTTTGAACAATAGATGCATGTGAATAACTCTTGATTACTACATATTTGAGAATCATTTACTCATTTAATATATAACATTTCACCAGCCATTGGACCATTTAAAATAAACTGTTCTATTTTCATCTTTAAAACATGTTAAGAAAAGGTTTATCTTTCTCAAAGAGCTTGAAATTTTAATTCCTCATATCTGAAAATGATTATGCAAGAAATTAGATAATTTTATGTGCATTATCGAACTCTTACTAAGTTTCAATGAATTCATACATGTTAAAATACGTTGAGGACATGGAAGAAAATCACGTGACAGCCAAGTGTAACACTACACTCCCTCTGTCTGTATTTTTTTTTAATGTTCTGAACATTAGATCTTCTTTCTGCTTTAGAATAGGAAAGAGCAAACTTGAGGTCTAAGGCTCACATTACTAAATTCCAAGACATGAAGAACCTACTAATTACATGGAATTAAAAGCAAAGCTAGCCTTTTAAGCACTGCAATTGACTGCAGAGCCGTTGGAGACGCAGTGAAGCTCTGTCAATCCTGCTCATTGACTCTGCCTGCACAGTTGAGCCCCAGACACGGGAAGAGGACGGTCCCCTCCCAGGCCCCCGTTTTCTACATGGAGCTTGTTCCACAGTTTCTGAGGGGGGTGAGGAGGGTTTGACTGCAGGGATGACTGGAGAAAAACAAAGTTGCTGCACATGAGCTTTTGAAAACACTAACAAGTGTGGAGCAGGTCTGTGACCTGCTGTGACCCCACTTTGCAGGGCCAATCCCCTTTCCCCTTTTGGTGGGACACGTGTCTGAACCTGAGCCATCTGCCTCAATTTGCGCGACATCTCCAGCCACAATGGCACCCAGTTAGCCCTGACAACAGCTCACAATACAGAAAATCAGACCGCGGCGCTGACAGCACGCTGCGGGCCATTCAAGAGCAAGCCAACTGGTCAGTGTCTCCTGTCTGACAATTAGCACGGGCCTCGCACGGAGCCCACAGCCTCCTCAGGGATCTGTTTAATTACCATCAACATAAAAGAGGGAGTTTATCAGGAGACACTCAGAAAAACTTCACTCCCGACTTAATTAAAATATTAGCCACTTAAGCAGGAAGCAGATTCTCTTTAAATGGAAAGTAATTTCTTTTTTGAGTTTTTTTTTTTTTTAATGACACCAAGAGCTCATAATATATTAGATTCTTTTTTTTCTTTATCTTTTTTTGTGTGTGTGTGGGGAGAGTACCTAATAAGCCATTTTTGGCCTCAATAGAATCATGAAGATCAGTTTTCCAACAATAATTATAAAAATGCATCAAAAGCAAAACAAATATGCTAATTTTACTAAGTTGAAAATCTTTTCAACACTTTTAAGCCATGTTTTAAAATGTTAGCTAAAAAAAAAAGAAAAAAAAACAATTAGCTAATGGGTGGTAGATGTATTTGTGTACTCTCTCCAAAGATGCTGAAGACTTGCAAAGAATCTGATGGAGCAGTTTTTCCACTGAGAGAAGCAACTGTTAAGCAAGCAGTTTAGGAACAGAAATCATAGAGGTTTCATAAAAGCTTTGAACATATACACCCATCTGCTCTTTAGATGCCCATACAAGAGATTCGGAAACGGGCACCTCAGCTGCACTTCTTTTTTTTTGGTGCCATTTTATTTTTTTAATTGAAGGATAATAGCTTTACAGAATTTTGTGGTTTTCTGTCAGACATCAACAAGAATCATCATAGGTACACCCATGTCCCCTCCCTCCTGAACCCCCCTCCCCATCCCACCCTTCTAGATTGTCACAGAGCTCCTGTTTGAGTTCCCTGATCTACAGCAAATTCCCACTGGCTAGCTATTTTACATACGGTAATGTAAATTTCCATGCCACTCTCTCCATACATCTCACCCGCTCCTCCTTCCCTGCCCCCATGTCCATAGGTCTGTTCTCTCTGTTTCTCCATTGCTGCCCTGCAAATAAATTCATCAGTACCGTCCTTCTAGAGTCCACATACATGTGTTAGTATACGATATTTATATTTCTCTTTCTGACTCACTTCACTCTCTGTAATAGGCTCTAGGCCATCTGCACCTTTGAGAGAACACAAGATCACCTGCCCTCAAATGACCTCTCTTTTCTATCACGTTCTGCAGCTTTCTGCATTCCTTTTGTCCCAATTTTGAGGTTCTTCTGCTTCCCAGGAGAACCCTATTTCTGTATTTCTGTTAAAGCCGTGTCACCAGATGACAGACTCTAGGTGGCTCTATTGTCTCACCCCTTTGTGCAACTTTCCCCACAGATGTGGTCATCACCAAATTGTCATTCAACAAATATTTCGGCAGAGGTCCCTGTTTCTGACAGGTTATCATTATGTCAACGGCAGTCTTAGTAGTCTCTATTTACTTAACACTTACGCCTTGGGACCATGAAGAAGAAGACTGCGTCACGCATTCCGAACAGGAAGGCAAAAGTGCTGCTATCTGACTGCCAGGGCTGCACAGCCCCAAAGCACCTTTTATCTCTTTTCAACTAAAACTTAAGTTTGATGTTACAAAAACACAAACTCAGCAGAGACAACTGTCAACTCTGATGTCAGTATGTTTACAGAGATGAAAACTACTGTCCTGCTGTTGTCCAGTTACCAAGTCCTGCCCAACTCTCTGGGACCCCATGGCTACAGTCTTGTACATGTTCTTAAAATATTTATTACCGCAAAATTATCAATATTGTAAAGAATACAAATGTAGAAGAAAAGAGGTATTTGCTTACACTGCAGTGGAAACACGTTAAGCAAATCATCCTAGCAAATCTGTCAGCTGGTGTGAAAGCTACTGTCTTTTAACTAGTTCTCTATGTTCTAATGGGCACAAATGGTGGAAACAATGTTTTAAAGCAGAGGACCAGAAGATCAGATGTTCTGACATTCTCATTTCACAGTTCAAAAAGGATGTATTTAATGGAAACACAGCATGATTACAATTGGTTTCTTTTGGTCCATGGAAAGCAGAAGTCACCACCCACCCCCACCCCCAATTTATTAATCACTTAACTCCCAAACAGGCTATGCTTTAATGTATATTTAAAAGATAGTTATGCAAAGAGTACTAATTAGTAAATAACAAATAGCTAGCTTGGGGGTGTAATAAACACTGAAGACAGCTTGCGTCAAATACTTATATACTAAATTTAATGACTGACATCAGAACCTTTGAACTTGCCTCAAACTAAGATCACACTGTGGTAAAGTGTTTTTCAGAAGAGCTGTGAAGTTTCTGATCATGGTAGTGATGACAGCAGCATTTATTAAGTGCTGTGTGCAGTGGGTGCTAAGTACCTCACTTGCATTATTTCTCTTGATTCTATGAGTCAGATCAATTCACAGAAGAGGAAACCGAGGCCCACAGAAGTGGAGAAACTTGCTCAAACACCTACCTGGCTAGTGAATGGCTGAGCGGGAATTTGAACCCAAGCTTTCTGATTTGAGATGACACAATTCTAATATATGCAAAATGCCCTCTGAGTATTTGTTTTTTATCTGTCAACAGATAAATTAAGGCTTTTCTGATTTACCTTTTATGCATATAATCTATTATTGTTCTGCAACTTTAAGAAGAAAGATTTTTCTCTTCAAAACTTGTGCATCTGATGTGTAGTGTTCTGTAATTCAGAGCATCTTGATTTGATGCTCCATCATGACATATTTTAAATTTGTCTTTAAAGGTTAAAAAAAGAAATAAATATTCTCCTAGCCCCGACTCCTTCAAAAGAGACACCAGCAATGAAAAATACAAAACCCTGAATGGAGCTGTCATGTAAGGAGGGAGAACTGGAGACCAACCCACCTCGAACACCAGTAACACCACAAATGAGAACAAATACGTGGATGACAGTTAGAGATGCACTGCCTATGTATGATGGGCTCCACACTATTAAAAGAATACCATTTGGTATTTGTCTTAAGTTTTCATTTTCATTCTAACCACCGAGAGGGTAAAACTGTATGGATATATTTGTATTTCATCTTATTAAATGTCTTTTTGTTTATTATCTCTAGAAACTGACATTTAATTTTTGAAGTCTAGAAGAATTCCTAAGGTATGGCAAAACCCACTACAAATGTTGTAAAGTAATTAGCCTCCAATTCAAATAAATAAATTTTTTAAAATTCCTAAGATTTAAAGAAAAAGACAAAATAAGCTGGTTGCCAAACCTAAATGAAAGTATGAACTACTCTTCTAAAGACGCTAATTTGTAACTATTGAGAAAATTTATAACTATTATGAGAACAGGTCAAATAACAACACATTTGAACAAATATATTTTCTACAATGCACGAACTTATTCCTTCATGTACTTAAACCGTATGCTTTTTAGATTTGTGAGATTTGTGAGAAAATGGCTATGGACCTTAAATGCTCTTTGTTGGAATGAAAAAGAACCCTGCAACTCAGTTGTTTTTAATAACTTAAATGTTAATAGAACGTGAATTTTAAAATAGTTATCTGAGAGGCTGCATCCATCCGCAGGGTATTCACAAACATAAAATTTTTTTATGCAGAATCATATTTGCTACACTTAATGCAACAGCTCTAAGACATGCTTTTTCTTCTCTTGGATAGTCTTCCTGGTTTCTGATTTTTCTATTCTGAGTTCAATTTTCTTGTGTTTTCTGTTCTACTGGTTACCAGAAGCTGTGACAATGGCCCACTCAGGCTAAAACTTTTTTTTTCCTACTCTGTACATGAAGCCTTCAATTACTGCCTGCTGAAGCAGACAGAATCCTATTAGTAAGAAAGACGACCACAGGATGAGTGCCCTGCCCGAGCTGTATAAAAATAATTAGTCCAAAGTTGACAAATGTGTAATGAAGTCACACCATAATTATATGTAAGAAATGCTGGTTTGAATAAGGTTCCTAACATCAAACACCAAAGCATGTTGATTTGTAGTATTATTTTCTAAATGATTTAAATGATAAATCCCTATAATTTTGAGTTAATATAGGATAACATTTTTAAAAGGCAGAGAGTTTGTATGTTGTAAAAAATCCTATTTTGTTGACTCTAAAAATGTAAAAGTTAAGCCCATTACACTATTGAATCTGTATTGAGAAAAAATTTACATGTGATTCAAGTTTAGAGAATTTATCTGAAGCAATGTATTTTTCCCTATTATTTTTTTAAAAAGGCCAGAAATATTGTAATGTTTCCTTTAACATTCTGATGAGAATAGTTAAAACAAAAGAATTAGGTGCCATCATAATTTAGGACTCTATTTTCCATTCTAATCTTTAGAACTTGTATAAAACATGATTCCCCACACTACCTTGTCAATGATGTGTTCTCTTTCTTTATACAAGAAAACTAAAAAAATCTAAGCGCACTTTCTCAAGAAAGATACCAAACACTCCAGTTATTCTAGAGCATTTTTGGTTTGTCTGTTTGTTGGGGGAGGGGTGGGATGGGACTTAACAGAAAACCAGAGAGTAAAACAAATAAACTCTTATCCCATTCTCTCTGAGTACTTACAAAATTGTCAGCCAGAAGGAAAACCATCAAGAATACCTTTCTTTCATTTTTACATGAAAACATTTATATATTCCTATTTGAAAAACTGTTGCATTGTAGAAAATTATCTCACAAACAGTAGAACTAAATAAAATTTAAATATAGAATATCCTAAAGCAAAAATTAACTGCAGTTTGGTTATTTCTGAAATATCCAAATACGCCTTTCGTGTAAAAATTAACTGAGGTCCACATTTGTTTTTCAATGAAATGCTGCTCAGAGCCTTCAGAGATCAAAGCAGTCAGATAAAAAGCAGTGCTGCCCCCTAGTGGATAACCACCAAACTGAGAAAAACTCTGATCACAAAATAGGTTTCACAAATCTTAGTAATGTTTGAGATTCCAATTTGTTTTTGCTTTTTTGGGGGGGCCATGCTGCTCAGCTTGGGGGACTTTACATCCCCAACCAGGGATTAAACTGGGCCCTCAGCAGTGAAAGCACCAAGCCCTAACTACTGGACCACAGGGAATTCCCTCTGACTTGTTATAGAGTAAGATTGAAGCCTGGCACCTTCATATTATTAACAACTGTATGTACAAACTTTTATTTTCAGACAGATGAAGTTCGGTGACTACAGTACCAGGCTTATAAAATTCGGGCATCAAGACAACAAATGCCATTCTTTTCCATATGGGCCTTCAAAATTACCCGGTATTTAAATATTCCATAGTTAGGGTTCAGTCCATTCTAAAGGAGATCAGCCCTGGGATTTCTTTGGAAGGAATGATGCTAAAGCTGAAACTGCAGTACTTTGGCCACCTCATGAGAAGAGCTGACTCATTGGAAAAGACTCTGATGCTGGGAGGGATTGGGGGCAGGAGGAGAAGAGGACGGCAGAGGATGAGATGGCTGGATGGCATCACTGACTCGATGGACGTGAGTCTGAGTGAACTCCGGGAGTTGGTGAGGGACAGGGAGGCCTGGCGTGTTGCGAATTCATGGGGTCACAAAGAGTCGGACACGACTGAGCGACTGATCTGATCTGATCAGGGGAAAAGAAAGAAAACAACTAGCAAATAAAAACAATAACTTAAAGATTGACCAACCTAAGAACCAAAACCAGGAAAACAGCAAAGACTTCACCAAAAATTATCTATGTCCTTCATGTTTGTAACCCCAGCATTAACAAAATCTGTCACAATGGTCTTTAAAAAATACTGAATTAAGGACTTACAC
Organism: Bos mutus; assembly: GCF_027580195.1. NCBI lineage: Eukaryota > Metazoa > Chordata > Mammalia > Artiodactyla > Bovidae > Bos > Bos mutus. Next base: position 8,662,460 of record NC_091626.1, read on the forward strand.
AATATGGATATTTTAGGATACAAACAATGGTATATGCCAATACTTAAGCATTAAACATGTATACACAGTTTAAGGAGTAGAAATGAAAAAGTTGTTCTTTACAACTACTTTATGTTAAAAAAATTATTTTGATCCTAAAACAATAAATGGTCTTTAAGTGTGTTGATAAATTTAAAAAGTTGGCTGCCAGGTTGCCATGGATTCACAGTTCCATTCACAGCATCATATTTTTCTAATAGTTAAGGACCTAAGTAATAACAGTAAAACAACACTTACTTTATTAGGATTGTAATTATTCACAGGTTGTACATGTTCAAAATTTGAAAATTAAAAAAGTGACACAGTAAACAAAATCCAAATCATAGATTAAGAAATATAGGGGGTAAAAAGGAATGTTAAGTCCTGAATACACGTTAACAATGAAAGCTCTTCTAAGGTTTTACTGAATAAATTAAGAACTAAAATAGAATCATGACAGAGACATGGCTTTCTGCTTTCCCTCAAATATCACATTTTCCCCTTATAAGGTCAATTTGTTGTTCATGAAAGGGTAAAATGCATAGGTTGTATGATATAACAAAATAAGTAGGTTGTACGATAATTGTTTTTAACAATATTACTGTATATGAATGTCAGAATTCCTGAACTGGGTTAAAATGTCAAACTGGGTTAAAATATAAAATGCTGAGACTGCTGAAAGACTACTTATGGTCTGAGACTGTTTCATCGCCACCACTGTAATGTGCTCCTAAATAGCAACCCACCCCAGTATTCTTGCCCACGGACAGAGAGGCCTGGTGGGCTACAGACCACGGGGTTGCAAAGACTCGGACACGATGAGTGACTGAACAACTAATTCCTTTCTTGCTGGAGCATATAGGACAGAAGGAAGAAAGCTTAAATCAAACACCTTGTCTACTGGTATTCCTTAATGACTAACCTGTGAAAAAGAAACATACAAGGAAAAATGTTTTTTAAAATACAGCATGTAAAAAAAATAAAATAAAATAAAATACAGCATGTGGCTGTCATTAACCACAAACTTCGGGAACATCTGTCTGTCTGCAACTACTTGGAGTACTGGCTAAAGTGCAGATTCCTGGGCCCTATCCCAGTGGCCCTGAGTCTGAGTTTTTGGGTGTGGGTCCCAGGAATCTGAGTTTTACAAAAACTCCTACCTGGTTCTTTTATACAGAAAAACCTTAGAGATTTTGAAGGTACAGGTTTTTCGGCTTTCTGCATTTTGATCATTATACCTTAGTTGATCAGAGGACAAACAATGTGATTAAGGCAAATGCACTTTTAAAAAAAGGCAGTTTTTACACTGTTGAATAAGAATCTCCTTCAAAACCCCTGAATTTAATGTCTTTCTTAGAGGAGAACAAGACATTTTTTTCTGGCCCTAGAAAAACCTAGAATTTCCAAGACTAGTGTCTCTAACCTCCCCTAAAACTTATAAAATAATCTTTTAACTTTTCAGTCTATTTGTATAGTGACTTACTGTGGTTCATTCTGCTTTTTGTATATATTATTTTTTGTTGTTTAGTCGCTCAGTCACGTCTGACTCTTCTGCGACCCCATGGACTGTAGCCTGCCAGGCTCCTCTGTCCATAGGATTTCCCAGGCAAGAATACTGGAGTGGGTTGCCATTTCCTTCTCAAGGGTACCTTCCTGACCCAGGGACTGAAGATGTGTCTTTTGCATTGCACTGCATTCCCACCTGGGAATCCCATATTCTTTACTAGTATTGTTTTAAATAATAAGCTTTAAGACTTTCAGTGTCTCATATGACACTGTATTACGAGTATCTAAACAAGACATGAAGACATTTGGCTATATATTTAGTAAATGCTTTGATTCTTTTGATTCTGATGTCTATCATGTGGTAACTGTAATTTGGAAAATAGCAAGATTGGCACAATGACCATAACTCTGCAGGTCTCAGTAAGATGGTTTTATTCTCAAAGAGCAACTTTTTTGATCTGTAAGTACCTACCATGGAAATGAAGATAGAAATTAAGTGTTCTAATAGTATACTGGTTGGGTTTCTGATTCTATGGCTCATTTAGAAAATCAAAGCTAAATGTCACATAATCTAAAAGTAGTTATACTTTTTCAACTGATCTTTAAAAGTGGTTAACTATACTTAAAATGCTCCTGGTTTTTCAAGTGAATTCCATAAAACTTGTGCTCCTTTAATTGACTTTTCCTTAATGGAGATATTTTCTGCTAATGTATTAGGAGCCATTTTCTATTATGTATTCAATTAAAATGTCTACTTTATATTATCACACACTTCTGCATATTAATGAAGATTCATTTTTTTCTTAGCTAATTCTTATATAAGTATTTTTAAACTTGGTTTTTAATGTAAAAAATATTCAAATTGTAAAGAGTAGTAGGAACAAATGATCCTAAAACTAAACAACAGGACTTAATTCATTGAATGGTCACAAAGAATATTCTAATGTTAATTTAAAAGTCCTCTCAGAAATAAAAGACCCTGAAAAGGTAGGCCAGCCAAGAATAATTTAATTTCTTAAAATACTAATGGTCAAAATACTTTTCATGCACATTGTTTTTTTTTCAAGTAATTTTAAACTTATTATCATTAATAAATACAAGAATGGTTTTGGGCCTATTTTTCATAAATTCAAAAAAGCAACTACCACAGAAGAATAGAGAAGTCATTAAAAAATCTCATAGAGATTTCAATTTTATTATGACAATTAATATATAAGCTTAGATATATAAATTCATTCATCCCACAGGGTAATACACTGTTGAACACTACCATTAAAAACATTAATAAAATTTAATAAAGTAGTAAACAATTTTTGTTATTATGAACAGTAATTGCTATTTCATTTTAAATGAAATGAAGATAGCCATGGGTACAGATTTTACTAATAATTGTTTATTTTGGTTTTAACTTACTGGGCATAAAAGAGTGGCAAAAGTGTTACATTTGCAGGATAATAATTTTTGTTATTTTTACTATTGAAGACCACAAGTAATTCTAGATATTTATTATCTGGAAGCCTTCTAAAATTTAAAACATTATTATAGCCATACCTAGCTATAAAAAAAAGCAAAATGTAAAATGAGACTTTTGAGGCAAGTCAAGATAGCACAGCCTGTTCTGAATTAGATACAGCCATTTCATCCTCTTCTGGCTCTGTAGTAACTTGGACTCCCCCATCAAGTTACAGAGCCAAATACCAGGCTGCTGTGATAAGGCTTCATTATAAAAGTGTCAACACACTGCCGAAGTATATGCATATGAGGACCATGGACCATGACGTCTAAGTGCAGGCTTCCCTGGTGGCTCAGTGGTAAAGAATCTGCCTGCAGTGCAGGAGACGCGGGTTTAATTCTTGATCCGGGAAGATCCCACATGCTGCAGAAAAACGAAGCCCGTGCGCTACAGCTACGGAGCCCGGGAGCTGCGACTACCGGGTCCACCCGCGGCAACTCGGAGCCGGTGCGTCTAGAGCCTGCGCTCCCCAACTGGAGAGTAGCCCCTGCCTGCCACAACCACAGAAGACCCGGCACAGCCAAAAATAAAAGCATAACATTATTTTTTAAAAAGTGTAAGTGCAATTTCTGCATTCCAAAGTTGAAGAGACATGGTTCCTATTGTGTACCTCCCCTGTACTGGTATGGGTAACTGAGAATTGACTGTAACTTAATCATCTGAACAGGCATTAAACCACTTCTAAACCACCAAGACAAGTTACAGGCAAATTTTATGCTTTAATTAAGAATTATACAATTGTGCTAATAAGTGTCTCTCTGTTTCCCAAAAGGAAAATAGTTTTCATATTTGTTGGCTTTGAGAAGGTATTTTGGCTATTTTCTTCTAAGAAACAAAAATGTGGAACACTGTCATTGCTTTCAGAAAAGTTAAAAACCCACATACGATGCAAAACAAAATTAGAAGTTCCAGCATAAAGAAGGGTTACCCTATGTTGTTTCGTCTATTATGAAAGAACATATTAAAGTTAAGACTGAAGTACTGCTGGATACTAGGTGAGTCAGGTAAAATTTCATAAAGCATAAGCTAAAAGTTACAGATGACGTACAATATTTTGATGTTTTAGTAATTTCAATAATTCAAAGGATCCATAAGTAAAACACAACTTCTGCTATAGAAAACCACTCAGGAAAATGAGAAAAAAAAAAAAAAATTCAAAGAAGAAAACAAAACAAGGAAGACATAGAATCAAAAATTTTCACTGAAAAGTCTTCTTTCTGTTCATTTTTTCCCCTATTGAATAACACTGATAGATAAGTTGTATTTGTATAGCTCCCTGGTGGCTCAGTAGTTAAAGCGTCTGCCTCCAAGCGGGAGACCCAGGTTTGATCCCTGGGTCGGGAAGATCCCCCTGGAGAAGGAAATGGTAATCCACTCCAGTCTTCTTGCCTGGAGAATCCTATGGATGGAGAAGCCTGGTAGGCTACAGTCCACGGGGTCGCAAAGAGTTGGACACGACTGAGCGACTTCACTCACTCACCAACAAGAAGACTTTCTATCCATTTTATTATTTTATCACCAACTTATGTGAGAATGACAGGGCTTAACATAAAGAAAGGGAAGCAGATCAGATCTCAGATGGAAGGTGCTCAGATCTTAAGCAATTTACTTAGTGACCTCCCTTTCAAAAAAAAATAAAGGCACAGGGTAAATTTGATTTGTGACTACTACATGCAGTTTTCAATCTGTCATGATGAGTAGGTGAAGTCAGGCAACTCTGTAATGGCAGATCAAGACTTGAACTCAGCTCTTCTGATGTGAAGTCCAACGTTCTTCCACAGATAACGTAATGTCATTTCAATCACCTTCTTTTCCCTGCCATCCATTTCCAAACAGATGAGGAACTTAAAGCCCATAAGGAGAAGTTATAAAGCCCAATAATGGCAGAGTTGAGTCTAAAAAACCCAGATAACCCACAGAAATCTTTATTTGGGGCCTCTCTTGCCCCTGTATTAATTTAAAAAGATACATTAAATTTCTAAAGGTTTGAAGGCACTCTCTTTGATTTTAAATTATTTCCTAAATGTAATGATGGAAGTATGCATTGGCAGTAGAATGACAGAGGAATTAAAGATAGTTTGCAATGAATTCCCTTAAGCTGACAGAGGACTAAGTAATCACTGCATATTTATTTAAGGAGTAATTATTTTACTTTCAAGTCACTAGCATTCGTACAAATACAAAGAAGGCACATACTAATCACATTTTCTGCTACCTTTGAGGGCAAATAACTTGGACCTCACGGTTTAGATGGCTGGCGTGAAGATACTTCCTGGCGTAAGAAACAGACGCTGCATTTGACACCATAATGGTTCCTTGTCACTGGAAGCAGCCTCAAGGGATTGCTGTCAAAAAGAAATCTATACCCAAACTTCCCCTCTTTTAAGTTAAAAAAGTTCAAATCCACTGCTTTATAAAACAGTTCTTCCTGGAATTCACCGACTGTAGTGAAGTAAGAAATTCTCAACCATATCTCACACAAATACCTTTACAAATCACCAAGCTATTATAAAATGCAGGTACACTATCTGCATCTTTCAGGCAAGTCCATATACATGTACTAAAGACTGTACAAAACACAAACCCATCAAGCCCATCCAAACCCAATGTATTATCCTAAAAAAGAAGGGGCATAGATATGTTATTCCCTAGTGGCTCAGCTGGTAAAAAACTCGCCTGCCAAGACATTAGATACAAGAGACACAGCTTTGATCCCTGGGTTGGGAGGATCCCCTGGAGAAGAAACAGCAACTCGCTCCGGGCTTCTTGCTTGGAAAACTCCATGGCTAGAGGAGCCTGGTGGGCTACAGTCCACGAGGTCGTGGAGAGTGGGACACGAATAAGCGTGCGTGCGCGCACACACACACACGTTTAGGACTTAATATTTTAAAGGAAAATTATGAATTGAAAATCAAATATTTATACATGTATACAAGTTACCTCCACATCACGGGTCAGTGAACATACCTGTGTATATTATCTTGTCCAGAAGGGACTACACCCACATTGGCTACATTTACTATCTTCTGAAGGATCACAGAGGAAGCAAAATTCTGTGGGGCAGCAATAATCATGGTGGAAGTTTCATTCATTCCAGAGAGCATGCCTGTAAGAGCAGAAGGAGGCTCTCTTTTACTGATTTCTCTTTGAAAACTATATTAAACAATTTAAAATTCCTAAGTCAAAATCTAAAAACTTTCTAAAGCAGAATACCACTTCAGAATGTAATTTACAAGATAATTTATCATAAAATTAAAAAGAACTGCAACTGATTAAATTTTTTAAAAATCCTAGTGGTGTTGAAAAATCTATAAAAATGCAATTGAACATCACTCTTAATAACCTGATTTTAAATACTATGATTGATAAAAACATAGAATCACAAAGATAAAATTTTAATTTCAGTCCCTTTAAAATATACTCAATTAATTTGGGCTCCATAAACTATTAAGTTTTCACTATTTAAGAGCTCTCCCCCTTCCTTTTCATTCAAAGATCTCGCTTGCCAAATGCTGCCTGAGAACAAACCAAAGTGTTTCTGGAATAACTAGCAGCATTACATGATGAATTGTCTCAATATAATGGATCAAAGTTATCTCAACAGTAACTGGAAGTCACTGAACAGCTGTGTGGTTCTAAAAAATGGACAAGTATCTAAGCTACACTGAGTGGTAACAGTATTTGCCTAGTTAATGGAACTATGGTTACTGACAAAAATAATCAAAATTTCTGAAGCAAGAACGTCTGAAAACAAAGGGAACAATGTAAATTGGAAAAATTTAAATCCCAGAGACATTTCAAATAATAATTAAAAAAGATCACGAACAAAGCAAAATCATGAATAAAAACCATATAGAATTAACACAAGGCATGCTGTTAATGTCAGAATCTTATGTACAAATGTTCAAAGGACAAATTCAATAACCCACAAGATACTTGGAACAAAAACTGAAATTAAGTACCCAGTTTAAAAAAAACAAAAGCTATAAATGTTAAATGCCATCTATCTGATTCTGTGATGTTAAGTCACTGACATCCAAAAGTATCTACTAAAATGATGATCCTTCGAGACATCTGATATGTGTACAATAGTTGACAAAATTTATAAAAAGGTAAAAGCTGATTTTGTATCCTCAAAAGGCCCCCCACCTTTAATTTTTGTTATTTAATTTTGCTATTTATTGCTAATGTAACAGAAATTTTAAAAAAAATCCCTATGATTAGTAGTATGAAGACACTAAAGCCTAACACTGTAAAAAGACTTACTTAGCTTTAACAAAGAACAGTTTTTACTAACCACTTTCAAACTCGGGGACACCATGTTCTGTCTTAGACTGTTTAACTTTAATATTAGGCAAAAGCTTTACAAACCACACAAGCAGTCAAACACTGCTTTTAAGGAAAGCACAGTGGCTGCTGACATAACACTGCTGAGAGATGTGTGTACTCATTTAGGATTTAAACCTTCTCCATTAAGCTCTATTGAAGAGCAACTGCTGAATAAATGAATGCAACTATGTTTATGTTAAAAGCCTGTTTCCCGCAGCATGTAATTAAAGGAAATGTTGTACAAAGCCAGTACTTTTGTCAAGCTCCTGTAAATGGAAAGATGGATAGCACTCAGAGAAGTGAATGCATTGCTTCATATTTAACCTTAACACTCTTGTCATTAATGGTTTGTCTAACTTGGTCTGTAAGAGACAAGGTACTGCTCCATTGAAGTAAAATTAAAAAAATCAACTAAACCATGCTTTTCAGAACAGAAGATTCATTATCGTCAGCTAATGTATTGGCATAAAGCAAAGTAACATCCTATCAAGTAAGGCACACATTCAATCTGCCTTCCCACCCCCCTTTATTTTTAACTCATGCTGTTTTATTGTTATAGGCAATTTGTACCACTCAGCATGACAGTGTAAACTGAATCAAGATTAATTTACATGCAAAAGAACACTTAGGAGAGCAGCATGGTAAGCAAATGTATTGTCTCGATTGCTGAGGTGGAAAAAGAACCTGGAAAGAAAAAAAGGTGCTCTAATTAAGGGGCATCAAATATGATTGCTTGTGGTGGTTAAGGGCCAGAAAATAGTAAATGTCTGACCATTTAAAGAATTAGCATCTTGCTAGCTAGGAACCCATAAGATGGAGGCATAAATCATAATAAAATTAAGTAACCATTCTAGGTTTCTTAAACCAGAGATTTTTTCCTAAATCAAAATATATCAGGTATTCTTAAATTAACGAAAAAGAAAAATATGCCAAGATATCATTAAAAGTTTCTTCTACAAAAACATTCTTTAACCACTATACAGCCTGCTCATACCTAATGAAGGTCGTCAGGTAATAGGAAGAATATTTTAAAATTCTCAAGACTGCAGAATATGCTGCCTCATTAAAATTTACATTTTGGTGAGGCAGTGGACAGCACTTAGGTTAATCAGCTGTAACGGACTGCTGAAATGTAAATAAAATAAGAAAAGAAGATCTAAAAAATTTTCTGAATGTTTTAGATTTCCAATTTAATTCTTAAGAAGAAAGCAAATAAGAAGGGAAATTTGGAATAACCACTTTCCTTGGGTCTCAAACAATTAAAACTGCTTCAAGAAACGAAATTACATGTTTAAAAATAAAACATCTCACTTTATAGTACTGAAATCATCCCACAGCTAGATCATGAACTAATTCTGCAAGGATCAAAATTCATAATAATGAAACAAACACACCTTCTGGTTAAGGCTCATAATATGAATACTCTGGATAACTTCAAAATATAGACTAAACCGATCTTTTGTTTAGCACTTGGACCACCAACCTTACAGAAATGCACGTTTGGTCATGGAACTGTAAACGCAACAACTGAGCTAAGGGACAGATCATGCTATATACCAGAAACAAAACGTTTTCGCTTTAAAAAATATTAATCTGATACGTACAACCTGACAGAAGTATTCTTAATTAACATTATACACATTTTTCAAATATGCACATCTGTAGTATAAAAATAGAACCATATTCTTTTTTTTTAGTTTATAATTTCTTCAGTTAAATCCTAGTTAATACAGTTAATACATTTCTTGAGTCTTGAAATCTATGCCCTGTGAAATGAGATATTAAGTGTATAAATTCATTTTATTTAAAGTAGAAAAACCAGTTAAAGCTAGCATGTAATGACACACATAGACATTTCTTAAATTTACCGGCATTGATAAAAATCTGAGGAAACTGATTTTTATTCTGATTTAGAATTTCCAGTTAATGAGTCATTTCTAGGTATCTTCTGCAAAATAAGCTAAGCTCTTCCTAGAGTGATGTAAGAAACAAATACATGTGTAAAGTTGAGAATTGAGACCTCTATTACCAAAGCAGCTGAAATCTAGAACTAAAACGATGCTATTGAAAAGACTCTTTAAACCTGTGGTAAATTTGCCAGCATCAAGTCCCATATCAAAGAATGAATTCAGGAAGACAGAAAGAATGATACAGAAATGCCAAGAGACTTGCAAGGATTTACAAATACTTCATATAAACAAATTTTCAAATAGCTTTATTCAGAGTAGCCTTTCTGCTCTATTAAACATAGCAAACAGCTGCCAGATTTATTCAGACAAATAATCAACAACCATAGAAGTAAAATGGCAGAAGAAAAAGGAATTTTGGCAACAGCTCCACAGAGGACCACAGCTGCTCTCCAAGCACACCTCTCTCACGCGATTACGGTTCTGTATGGCTAGTCAGGGAAGAAATCCCTCAGTCACAACAGAGCACAAAAAAACTTGATCGAGTATCAAGTACATATTCTAAACCAAAGCTGAGGAAGAGAAAAGGTATACAATAACCTACTGCTTTAGAGAAACTTTAGCTGCACTTTTCGAAAAAGGACTATCCCCTTCACAATAAACGTGTCAAGGCTTACTCAGCTCCTGTGTGCCACTCACCTGGGTTTGCTGAGCAGGTGTAAAGCAGAGAGGCAGGCTTTAGCCAGCAAAGGGTAAGAATAGCAAATGTAAGAATCAATTCAATTTGGCAATGGAAAAATAAAATCACAGATAGGACTTTCTTCTACAGCAATAACCAACTTCCAAGAAAAATGCAAAGATGGATTTAGTCACTCTTTATCACTTACAAATAAGGCAGAAGAATAAAAGATTACCATTAATTTACAGTCCTATTTGAGTTTCTTTGTGAGATTCTTCTACAACAGGTCTTCTGGACACTGAACTGCAAAGGTTCATAGTGAAACCACCCAACCTCTGGCACTATAAAGATGCAGGGCCAGGAAGCAAGCCCTTCTCCTCAGGTATTTGTGTGCGCCTAGTACTTCATGAAAGCTTGACAGGTATGAATTAATGACCTCAAGATGAAGGGAATCTTTGATAACTCCTTTCAAAGAAAAACATAGCCTGGATTCATATAAACTTTAAAAAATTGCTGACTATACTATTTAAATATGTCCTGGTTTTATAAATGCTATTCTTAATTAAATACATAGAATGAGGCAGTTGTTTCCCCTTATTTATATAAGAAGAAAATTATTTTTAATAAAATACGCTTAACTCTAGGTCAAGTCCAAGATATTAACACTTTCATTCGCAAAATGAAATTTCAAAATTCTGAAAAAACAAAATATTTTCTTTTTTGTTGCTTATTTTAATTTGCTTCAGCTCTGATACAGCCTTACAGCATAGCATTTCTTTAATACAGAATAAGATCAAAAGAAAATAGAGATATTTTAATATTTTAATGCTACAATTAGGACTTTATTTTGAAGGACAGGGCACTCTAACAGGGAAAAATACTATTAGCAGAACACAAAAAAACAGTCCTATAGTGAAAGGAAATACATACACATAACACGTACTGTGATGGGACTCTGCTAAGTCCCAAATTCCTGACATTCTCACTAATACAAAACACATGAATACATCATTAGGTTGACAAGCCAAAATTCCCAGGACTGAAAAGTTAATTAAGAATCAATTTATTATTTAAAAGACATAGTAATCAATTTTTAAGTATACCAGTGATGCAGACAAACATATACCTTTAAGACTACTTTATAAACACACAGCATTAGCAAAACTTGGAAGATTGTACATTGACATCTGTTAATAGCTGTGTGCATATGGTAATTTATTTTAGAGCTCAGCCAGAGGAATGAGCACACTTATCTGGGATGCCAATTTCTAGTAAATGGTAATGATCTCTCACCTTGCTCCTTCTTAAAATCTTTCTCTGACATGGCCACAGGTAAAAGCAGTTCTCCAACAGGAGGCTGAATATTAACACTGAAGCAATCATCCTTGGTACTAAAGAAAAAACACATTAAAGCTGACTAAATGCTTAACAAATAGACATTCTTAACACTATGCAGTTAAACAGGTACAATTAAAGCATATAAGATGTTTGCCTTAAATATCACAGCTAAAAAGGCTTGAAATATTTCTCATCACTATTTGCAAAGAAATACATCTGTTATCTCAACTGGAAAGCCTATTATTTGCAGTTATGATAAATATGCCATTTGACATAGAACTTTTAAAAATAGGTAAGGAGCAATTACAAGAGAGTACTTAATGCAACTTATCTGGGTAAATAAGTTATCTACCGGATATCTATGCAACTTATCTGGTAGATAAGTGAAGTGAAGTGAGTGAAGTGAAGTCGCTCAGTGGTGTCTGACTCTTTGTGACCCCATGGACTGTGGCCCACCGGGCTCCTTTGTCCATGGGATTTTCCAGGCAAGAGTACTGGAGTGGGTTGCCATTTCCTTCTCCAGGAGAACTTCCTGATCCAGGGATCGAACCTGTGTCTCCCACAATGTAGGCAGATGCTTTACCATCTGAGCCACAAGGGAAGCTCCAGAGGAACATTTAATGCAGCTTATCTGGTAGAGAACATCTTGTCTTCAACTTTTCAGTAAAAGTGTACAAAATGGAGCACTTTAGTCTTAGTTTAAGATATCTTTTTAAAGCTATCAATTTTTAAATAAAGAATAAAATGGAGTGACCATACCGTGTTAAGATGTGTGCTAACAAAATAATACCAAGTGTTAATAAGTGTTTATGTACTATAAAAAGAAAACCTGTACAATAATATTAATCACAGTTTTATTATTAATAGCCCCAAATGAAAAACCCAAGTGCCCATGGATAATAGAAAGGATAAATGAATTGTGATACAGTCAGTGAGATATTACATAAGAATTAAAAAAAGGGGTACTCTTTCTACCCCCTTCTGATGCCTATGTCAGAAGCTTTCTCTATCTCCTTTATACTTTAATAAAACTTTATTTCACACACACACACACAAAAAAAGAATTAAAAAAAAAAAACCCTACTGTTACACATAAAAGATGATTCCACAGACCTAACCTTGAGTGAAAGAAGCCAGAAACGAATATACATATTGTATGATACCAAAACTAACTCATGGATAGAGAACACAGAATTGCAGTCACTTCTATAGGAAAGGTGGTATCTATGGGGAAGAATGGGAGACCTTTCTGGAGGGCTCTAGATGTTCAAAACTTTGATTTGGTGGTACACATAAAAATTCATCAAGCTGAACACTGAAGTTCTGTGTTATGGATGAACTTATTCTTCAATAAAAACAATGTCATATATAAAGAGAAGAAAAGCAAAGAGTAAATAAAAATATTTCTATGCAAGCAAAAAACCCCAAAACCCAGCAAACACAAGGTTAAGAGAAACGCTTTCTTGAACGGTGGGGTAGGGATAAATATTAAAATATAAGGAAAGAGAAGAAAATCCACTTCGATTTTATGCTATTATTATATACTATAATCTTCTAAGCTGCCATTTTCTTTAATGGAACAAGGTAAGGACTAGACTAAAAAGAAAACAATGATTCTGAATTATTCACACATGGATTGCCCAAGGCAAATCAATAAACCCAATTTATTTATTAATTCAATAAACATTTACTGAATATAAACTTGATCTCACGTACTCTCTGAGTGTCTGGGGATTTAAAGACAAGTAAAATTGGCCCTTGAAGTTCACAAGTTTAGTGACAGAGAAAGAGTTCAATTATGTTTATAACAGAAAGATAAGTACAATGTTAGAGATATGTGGAAAGTATCATAGTCCAAAAAGAGGGGCTGGTTAACTCTGCAGGAGTGAGGCAGAGGTAAGTTTACTTCCAAAAGGAGGGAGAGGGACATTCTATGGATTCTAGACCTATATTTTGGGAATGGTGAGCAGAGGGAGTGTCAAAAGACTGGGGACACTCTGCAGAGAATAGCATACACAGCTGCAGGCCTAGTTCTCCATGGCAGTTGTCCTGGGATCTTGTTCAGTTCATGTCTCCTGTCACTATCTGAAATGTCCTGATTTGTATGACAAAGTATATGATTACTTTATTCTCATAACTCAGACCAATGTGCTTCAAAGTATCATGGAAAAAAAAAAAAAAAAGGAAACTACCAGAGCCTTCTGACACAGGAAAATAAACAAACAATCGCCTATGTATTTTATAGACTGTGCCGGCACTGTATGAGGTGGTGTGCAAGAGGAACTCAAGCCAGGGAGGTCAGCAAGGAGACGAATCAACAGTCCAAGCAGGGGTTTCCAGCACTGACTGTGTGTGCTGCTTTAGTGCGTCCTAACAGTGATCCTAAGAGGTACCTTCTGTTATCCCTAATTCACCAAGACAAGCTAAACAATATGCCCAAGGTCACACAACTAGTATGAAGGTCTGAACACAGTAGCACTGAGATTTGAACCGAGGTCTATCCTATTCCAAAGTCAGCTATATCATGTTTGCTGCCATATAGCTCTCTCTCTATATATATATTTTTACTTGACTATACAAGGCTGCTTCCCTGGGAGGAAATGCCGAAGACAGGGGTGTTTCAGAGTTAAAAGGGACAGATGCAGTGATGGACGGGAGGAAGAGACCTTGAACCATTTAACGTGAATGACTGGAAGGATGACTTTCTTCAATGAAGAGTAGTTTAGAGGATTAAACAAAATGACTTGGATTAAATCATGCTATATTTTGAGTACCCCTGTGTCACCCAGGAAGAGATATTTAACAGATAACTGGAAATACAAATCATCAATCAGAAAACAGTTCAGGGCAGTATACATGAGTTTAGAAGCAACCAGAATATATGGGGAAGGGCTGAAGCCTTGTATGTAGATAAGATCACATAGGAAAAGAGGATATGACAAGAAAAAGGATAAAGTGGACACCTGCATGTAAATAAAAACAGAAGTGGTACAACTTGCAGAAGAGAACTGGAAAAAGAGTGGTTGGGAAGAAAAGGTGTGAGTCAAACATTGCAGGGAGGAATAAAAAGCAGCATGTGTAACAGCTGACTTAGTAATGCAGTTCAAACTGGAGGAAGAATGCAGGATGCAATGAGCTGAAGTTCAGTGGAAAGACTGGCAGCGAAAGACGGGGGACAGAGAGCAGCAGAGGCTTCCTGAGGATGCAGAGGCAAAAGAAAAATGCTTAAGGCAGCTCCAAAGTAATTAGAGGTTGGTGCAAAACAAAGAAACAGAGTGAGGTGTTAGCCCAGGTAAACGAGATTGGGACTAAGAGCATAAGAACTAGGCCAATGGATCAGGCCTGGAAGGGAGGGAGATATTTCTTCCAGAACAGCACAGATGGAGTCCTTAAGATAGAAGTGTTGCGGGTAGAGGTACTGGAAGGCTAAGCCACATGAAGAGAAATACTTAGAGGCTGATAAAGTAGTAAATGGATAGTATATATATTATGAACTAATTTAGTGTTAAATATAAACTCCCAGCTTCAAATAACTAGATAAATAAGTGTGCTCCAAAGTGGGAAAGGACCTGGCACTCCACTGAGGCAGAAAATCCACTGAGGAAAAAAAACTATCAATTATATTAATTTTTTTCTCATCCCATCTGAAGTTCTATTTTTGTCTGTACATAATACTTCAAAACTCCAATACTTTGGCCACCTCATGCGAAGAGTTGACTCATTGGAAAAGACTCTGATGCTGGGAGGGATTGGGGGCAGGAGGAGAAGGGGATGACATAGGATGAGATGGCTGGATGGCATCACCGACTCTATGGACGTGAGTCTGAGTGAACTCCGGGAGTTGGTGACGGACAGGGAGGCCTGGCGTGCTGCGATTCATGGGGTTGCAAAGAGTCGGACATGACTGAGTGACTGAACTGAACTGAATACTTCAGTATATACATAATATGTTTGCATAGTGAGACACACATACAGTACATATCGGGATTATGTGGTATAAATATTTCACTAAGATGTATACAATTTTAAGAGTTGTGGCCACTGGGTTAAATTACACACACTATACTATCTTTACTTGTGATTTCTTTTCTTTTTTTTTTTTTCAGTGTTACAGCTCTATTTTATTTACAAGATAGCAGGATAATCCAAGACTCTCGAAGAGAAGGGAGTGGAGGAGTGCGTGGGGAGGGGGAGGGAGAGAGGGGGAGAGAGAGAGAGAGAGAGCACGCACGCGGAAGAGAGAGTCCCTTGTGATTTCTTTTAAATTATAGATGAAGTGACTTCTTTCCAACACTCCTGAAAAGGACCCCTAGACCCCTTGGTTAAGCAGCTTTAGGGCACTGATGCCCAGGGAGAAGGGGGCAAGAGCACAGAAAGAAGGGAAAGTAGACCTGCCTTCTAAGGCATGTATGAAAATCAAGGTGGCTAAGGAGCAGGCTTCATTCTGGGGTTGAGGGGAGGTAAACGTGATTCTGAAATGCCCCCACAAGCAACAACCAATGAATGAGAGATGAATATATATGATTCAGCTTGACTGGATATGTTTCACTTCTGTTACTTTTTGGTAATGCATATTTTATTTTATTATTCTTATTTATTTTATTATATATTTATTATTTATATGTTATGTTTTATTTGTATATTATATACTTTATTCTTACACTTATTTTATATTTTATTCATTATTCTGTGATTGGTAAAATGATTACCATGTATTTACATATGAAAAACTAAGGCTGTTAAGTTCATCCACAATGGGTCTTGTGGGGCAAATAATGTAATGAAATTGGAACACGGCTGTGGCAGACACTTACTAAGTAATACTTTTCTTTTTCTTCTTTCCTGAAATCATCCTGATTCTTTTCAGGGAGACAATGTGCCCACCTGAACATCGTCTCTCTCAGCCTCTTGTATTAGTAACAGCTGAACTGATCAAGTGACCCAGTTATGACCAATGAAGCCTAAACAGAAGGCTGTTGGGGACTCCTGGGAAAGTTTTGCTTTTCCAACACACACGGGCTCCTCCCTCCCAGTCACTTCATTCCTTTGTTTGGGGAGGGGGCTAGAATGCAGATGGAATCCTGGAATTACAGAAGCCATCTTGTGACCCCTAGGATGAATGGCACTTGCTAATGAAATTAGTTCATGGAACAAAAAGTTGGGAAGACCTTCTGCTGGAAGACATGCAGAGAAGACATGTGGAGACAGTCTAGCTGCTCTTAACTGCTGACCAGAAGAATAATAAACAACATCCTGTGTGGTGAAGTCACTATAGACAGGCTTCTGTTACACACAAATGAATGCAAAACCTAATTAATATAATTAGTACATAAAATACTTGATTACCCAGTCTTAGCTTCTAAGCAAGATTTGGCTTAGTAAGGAGTAAGAAGGAATGTTTCCTCTTTATTTTGGGGAAAATTTACTTCCATTTATATTAGTGATTTAGGGTGTCCTCCAGAGTTTTCTGTGATCCTCCTTTTAAATATTTTGTCCTTTTCTTAAAAATTGCTCTCTTCTCTCTCCTTATAGTTCTTTTTTTTTGCCGACCACATTTTTCTTCTCATCTCCTTTGGTTGAACATGGGGCTAAACACAGATGTCTTGATATAGATAGGGGAATGGTGAAAATGAGAAATGGCAGATGTAAAATTATTAGAATTAATAGATTACCAGATTGACAAGGTACTAATATGAGGTAGCTCTAAACAGTCTAATTACAAGGGATCAGATGATGTCATAGTTTAATGTAAGACGAGATTCTACCTGTTCTACAAAGAACTGTAATGCATATACTTAGACTACATATAATCTCATTTCACAGATTCCTAGAAACTTGTGAGGCTCAAGTTTCCTTATCTATGAAGTAAGAAAAATGGCACTTAACCTTTTAAGCTAGCTTCGACGACTAAAGGAGTTATCACAACCCAGTTTAGTGCTTAATGCATAGTAGATACCCAAAACCTACATACCTAATAGGGATGTAATCATAATTTGTTTAAGCATTCCCCCAACAATTCCCATTTGCAAATTTTCTCTATTATAAACAAGTTACTTAACACTCTTAGATCTATTTCTTCATCACAGGCTACCATATTTTCCCAAGCCTGACACCCTAAAAATGAAATCACTAAGTTGACAAGTTTAGTTTATGAATATTTAATATTTGATAAATACTGCCAAACTGACCTAAAAAGAAGTGGTACCAACTTGAAATCCCACGAACAGTAAATAAGAATACACGTTTTTCTGCACCTTCCTTGTCGGGCATTAAAATTATTTAAGAATTTTGCAAGTCTTTTCCTATTTGAATGAATTTTTAAAATTTCCCTATTACCAATGTTGTATGTATTATTGTTACTGGCTCTCTGCATTTCATTTTCAGCAAATGAATTATTCTCAAACTTTCTCCACTTTCATATTAGATTCCTTTATATTGAAATTTGTGAGAGTTCTTTATATATTCTGGTAACTAAACTTTCATCTGCTAAAAATGTTGTAATACTTTCTAACCATCTTTCACCTGTTATAACATCAATATTTTTTTCAATATTTAGAGAAGCTTAAAAGTTTTAATGGTCATACCTGTCACTTTTTCTCTGTATCTTTCTGGATACTGTGTCTTGCTTGAATTTTGCCCACCCCGCCCCCAAAGATATAAAATTATTTTGTTTATATTATTTCTAAACACTTTTTATAGTTTTTATGATTAAATAATAAATCCATCTGGAATTTACTTTGGAGTAATCTGTGGGAAGAAGGTATCTTTATTTTTTTCCAGAAAATGGTCCATACACAATTGACATGAAATCTCACCCCACTAATATGAAATGTCACCTTCATGATATACAAAATCTCTAAATTCTGTTTTGTTTCACTAACTCCTGTGCCAATAGCGAATTATACTGAATAAAAATATTCTTGTGACCTTAAAGAATATTTTGAAGTTATTATTGAAAAAGGCTTTTTCATTAAATTTTTGTTTTGACTCTTCTTGGACATCGTTTTATCCAGGTGAATTTTAGAAATTTGTCAAGGTCCTTGGAAAGGTTTACTGGAATTGAGCTCAGAATCACACTGAATTTGAAGATTAACAAGTGGGAGAGTCCTATCTCCCATTTAGGAATACAGCAGATTTATTACTTTTATTTATATCATCTTTTTATAGCCTTCAGGAAAGTTTCAGGTTTAAAAAAATTCACACATAGGTATCATGTATTTCTTGTTAATTGATTATTCCTTTTGTTGTTCTTGTAAACAGAATAACTTTACTCATAATGTTTTAAAATTGGTCATTTCTACTACATAGAAATGCTAATGATTTTCACATAATGATTCATACCACTGTCCTAAACTCATTGATTCTAAGACTTTGTGGGTTGGTAATTACATGCTGGATAGAAATGATAATCTTGTGTCTTTCCAGATTTATACCTCTAACCGTTTTACTTGTCTTTTTGTATTGTCTAGAACTTCCATAAAAATCTGAAAGTGCTGAAAGAGGGTAAAACTTTGTTTTTCTGATTTAAAAAGAAAGCTTCTGATATTTCATGTGGTGACTGGTAACTTGTATGTCTGATAATAAACACACACACAAATAAACATTTTATTTTTTTATTCTCAATTTTTTCTGTGCCACCCTCTTTTAGGTGGGGTTTTAATAAATAGTATATGCTTAATTGTGTTTTTACAAGCCCAATATAAGTGGAAATCAGCTTATGGACCTGAATTCTGATCACTAGTATGTGTGGCCCCTTTTGGTCATCTTATTTTGTTTTTTATTTACTATGCTCTTTTCTTTTCCTGCTTTGTTAAACTAGTCAAGTTTTAAGCACTCCTTTGCTTCTTTCATCATTTGGATGTTATAAGCATCATATTTCTGTTAATTTAGAGGTTAGCTTTACCACTTTAAACCATATTTAAACTTCTTTTTGCCATCAGTCAATTCTCTTGTGAAGCATGACAAGAACACCATCATTCCTCCTCATACTTGTTCATGTTGAGACTTTTTTGTTCCAGATCATTAGCTTATTTTTTACATTAGGTATGAACAATTATTTTTACATATTGATGGATTTTACAGGTAGAATTCTTTCTCTATTTTTTTATTCTATTTTTCTCTGTCAAAGGTTAAATTTTTTACTAACTGCATCTTTGAGTAATCCTTTCAAGAAGGTCGTTGGGGGGGTAAACTGATGGAATCTTTGCTTCCCTTGCTTTGCTTTCCATGGTCTGAAAAATGTCCATTTGGCTTCCTCAAAAATTTCAAGGTTATGTCCCTTGCCTTCTGGTCGCCAGAACTGATGACAGTATTGAGGAGAAATCTGATTCCATTCACATTCTTGTTCATTCTTAGGTAAGCTGCTTTTCTTCTTCTCTCTGGAAGATACTAAAGTGGTTTTCTCCCTATCAGAACTTCTACCAGAATGTGGCCTTTTTGCTGGTTGTTCACATTCACCCCGTTTGGCCTTTGATGGGTCCTTTCAATCTGAAGGCTTGTACATTTCATTTGCTTGGGAAAATTTTCTCCTCTAATTTCTTTCTTTTCTCCATTGTCTCTTTTCTGTCCTTCCAGACCTATTGGATGAACTGCTTCTTTTAACTTTTCTTTCATATTTTCCACCCCTGTCTTTTTGTCTTCTGTTCTACTTGATTTCACTCACTGAGACCCTCTTATGGAATACTAAATTAGACTTCAGCTGTGTCCAGTCTATCTTCCACCTACTGAATTCCTTTTGGAATTATGTTTTTAAATCCCTAAGAATAACTTTAAATTGTCTAATTACTCTTTCTCAAAGTAAGCAATAAATTCTTGCTTTATAGATAAAGTGTCCTTTGGAATCAGATATTAGTTATAATTTTTAAAGATATCTGGTCTCTTTCTCAGATCGTCTGCTCCCTTCATGACTGGTTAGTCGTTATAAGTCATTTTAAGCCTTCCCTTTCAAATTGATGCCTTTCTTGAAAAGTCTGGTCATCCTAAGCTGTCTGTCTGTATTTATAATGAAGGACTAGGTTTGATTAATGAACACAACAAGTTCTGCATGTTAGCTATAAGATTTTAGACAAGTTTTCTTCCTATGTCTTAGTTTATTCATCTCTAAAACGGGATACTACTACTACTCACTTCATAGGAATGTTCTGAGAATTGAGTAAATTAACACACACAATGCCAAGTGTTTAGAACAGTGTGCAGCATGTAGCACTACTCCACATGTTAGTGAGTGTTATTTCTATGGATCTCCTCTACCCTGCTGGGCTGGCTGGAGTTTTCTTAAGTGGGTGAGACATGACTGGTTACCTGGTCGTGAAGCTGGGAGGCAGGTAAGCAATGGCCTGATCTCTCTACCAACAGATGCAAGATTGGCTTTATCCTAGTGTAGATGACTTGAGAATATCCTTCTCTTGGGTAGAACTGCATTTCATCTCATCTCTGACCATCCTGCTTCCTTCCTATAAACTCAACCCTTGCTGCTCTCTTAGGCCCCCACATTCTTACCAAAAGTCCTTCCCAGGCAAGTAGCTGTTCACTTTCTTTACAGGGTAATTCTTAGGTCTGATTAAATGTGTACGCTGCCTCCTGCCAGGGGAAGGACTGGGGAACTGCGGTTTGGAAGTAGTTCTTTAATTCCCTAACACTGTCTCACCCTCACTTTTCACTTGTTCACTTTGTGTCTGAGATTCTGCCAGGTTTGTTCTTACCATTATAGTAGTTTTCTCCCAGAAGTGCTCTGCTCCGTGGTTTTTATTTTCTCTGTTATTGTATATCTGCTCCCATTTGCTTTCTAACTGCCAATAATTCTTCACAATTTCTGGTCAGCTAATAGCACTCTTTCTCTTTTTAGTGCTCATTTTCTATTAAAGAATGTATTTTCTGACTTTTTAATGATTTGGGGCAAAAAGAGGGGTGGATGTTAGTGCTCAGTCCTCTAACTTGAGCCAAGTCATATAATTTTTCATACTAGTCAATACATTAATATCTGCTGGTAACAAGGGTGAGACCTGTTTATGCACTGCATCTACTTTTAGAAAGACACATTTATGTATATTATACACATTTAATCAAGGACTTAATTTGATGACCATTTAAAATGCAAAGCCAAAAAAGAGACACTAATACTTATCAAGTATCCATATAACTATGCAGTTATATATAATAGCTTTATCTGTCTATATATGCATTATGTAACTATAACAATACAGAGAGTTAATCTAGAAGCTAAAGTAGGATCATTCACTCTTGTTCCTTTTCTATAAACAGAAGTGTACCTGAAGGGCTCATAATCCATGTTCTCAGCATTTCTGAAGGCTTCCTATCAAATACGCTCTTATTACCCACAATTTTATATACCAATTTGGATAACATATTTTGAAGAAAAAATTCAATATCAGCCATTCTTGCTTTCCCCTTCCTTTTTATTGAACTACCAACACTAATACAGCACATCACTAAGCAAAAAGCGCTATTTACTATGCAAAAGGCACAGTCAGTGATTGGCGTCTAGGACCAATTGATCTACCCATTACCATTATCTCCCTACCTCCACTAGCACTACTATGAAGCTATTGATTTAAACACTGTCGATCGGTTTCCATTTTCTGATTTTGGGCAGGCCAATTAAGAAAGTGAGTAATTGTGATTACATTGCTTCAGGATCAATTACATTTGATGTAAGACAAAGTGTTCTTTTTGGAATACACACAAAAATAATTTTTGATCTACTGGGGTTATATACTTAATACAAATCTACAATAAATAACTAATTCATACCTTTGCAATAGAAAAACATATTAATGCAGATGCTTAAAATAGCTAAGGCTATTTTCTATATAAAATAAATTCATCATTTCCCTAAAATTAGTTTAAGAGAAACTGAGAAAAAATTATTCATATATATTTTCCAATGGAAGATAGAAATCAAACATTATCTAAATATTTTTCCCTAAAGGGACTTAGTTAATTGTCAAAGACAAGATGTAAATCTTATCTAATGAACTGAACAGAAAATCTTTGTAGTGAAAAATTATTTTTAAAAACACTTCTCTGCAAAAACTGTATGGCAGTACAGTTATTGCCACTGTATGGCAAAAACCACTACAATACTGTAAAGTAATTAGCCTCCAATTAAAATAAATAAAATTTTTTTAAAACGGTTTTTAATATAAACTGAAGAGAAAAAAGAATTTTTTTAGTTATTAATTTTGCCCTAACTTAGTGAATAAGCTTTGTCATTGGGTTCACATTGTCGAAATCATTAAAATGAATACACCTCTGGTGTTGGAGGCAAATCTATTTAGAGTGATGTTCCTCATAGTCTTGTGCTCAGTAATATTGATCTGTGTTGTTTGTCTAATAGAAAAATAATAAACAATTACTAGGCAATGTTGGGAAAAGTAATCAGTTTTTATATATCAGTAATATAGCAGACCTCCCAAAACATAAAGGTGATGATCTGCATAAAATCAATGTGTTATGCTACATTGCTTATATTCATCATTGCAGGTTCTCAGCAATAAATGGTATAATATTAGGCCTGACTTACTGGTATCGAAAAGGTATATGAAAAAGAAAGATTCATTATACTTAACCTTTAAAATTATTTAAAAGTGTCTGTGTATTTCCTAAATCTGGAGGTTTTTATCATAACAAATTCTGTTAGAAGCCACCTAAAATTTAGATAAATAAAATGTCTCAATTCTTCTCAGAATAAGAACAAAACACATCAAATCAAAATAACAAATTATATCTTAAATCAGAAAAATATAAATCAATGAGTTCAAAGATCATTTTTTTTTTTCAAAAATAATTCTTAAAGACACAAATACAGCTAGTTTGCTAATAGTTTCTGGATTTCATCAGAAGTGCATAAAATATTATATAAAACAATAACAATGAAAAATCTCAATCCTAGAAAAGCTCTTTTAAATAGTATTCACCTATGAAACCTTGCCAACTGATAAATGTTCTCTTCTGAATTTCATCAACAGCAGTTTATAAATTAAAGTGAAAAGGGAAAAATGTATGGGTTTTGGTACTGACAGAATCAGTAATCCTCCAATTTAGGGGCTTAAGATACCACAGAAAATGTTTCAAAAGGTATCTTCCCTGGGCTAGCCAACATTATGAATTTAATTTCTCCTGAGTTTTCCTCATGAATTTTCTCGTAAATTTTTCAAAAGCATAGAGATATGCAAAAAAAAAAAATATTTAGCAGGCTCTAACAAACTGACTATGCCAAAGCCTTTGACTGTGTGGATCACAATAAACTGTGGAAAATTCTTAAAGAGATGGGAATATCAGACCACCTGACCTGCCTCTTGAGAAACCTGTATGCAGGTCAGGAAGCAACAGTTAGAACTGGACATGGAACGACAGACTGGTTCCAAATAGGAAAAGGAGTACGTCAAGGCTGTATATTGTCACCCTGCTTATTTAACTTCTATGCAGAGTACATCATGAGAAACGTTGGGCTGGATGAAGCACAAGCTGGAATCAAGATTGCCGGGAGAAATATCAATAACCTCAGATATGCAGACGACACAACCCTTATGGCAGAAAGTGAAGAGGAAATAAAAAGTCTCTTGATGAAAGTGAAAGAGGAGATTGAAAAAGTTGGCTTAAAGTTCAACATTCAGAAAACGAAGATCATGGCATCCGGTCCCATCACTTCATGCCAAATAGATGGGGAAACAGTGGAAACAGTGTCAGGCTTTATTTTTTGGGGCTCCAAAATCACTGCAGATGGTGATTGCAGCCATGAAATTAAAAGATGCTTACTCCTTGGAAGGAAAGTTTTGACCAGCCTAGATAGCATATTCAAAAGCAGAGACATTACTTTGCAAACAAAAGTCCGTCTACTCAAGGCTATGGTTTTCCCAGTGGTCATGTATGGATGTGAGAGTTGGACTGTGAAGAAAGCTGAGTGCCGAAGAATTGATGCTTTTGAACTGTGGTGTTGGAGAAGACTCTTGAGAGTCCCTTGGACTACAAGGAGATCCAACCAGTCCATCGTAAAGGAGATCAGCCCTGGGTGTTCATTGGAAGGACTGATGCTAAAGCTGAAACTCCAATACTTTGGCCACCTCATACGAAGAGGTGACTCATTGGAAAAGACCCTCATGCTGGGAAGGACTGGGGGCAGGAGGAGAAGGGGACAACAGAGGATGAGATGGCTGGATGGCATCACCAACTCGATGGACATGAGTCTGGGTAGGCTCTGGGAGTTGGTGATGGACAGGGAAGCCTGGAGTGCTGCTATTCATGGGGTCACAAAGAGTCAGACACGACTGAGCAACTGAAATGAACTGAACTGAACTGATGTTGAAATTGAAACTCCAATATTTTGGCCACCTGATGCAAAGAGCTGACTCATTTGAAAAGACCCTGATGTTGGGAAAGATTGAGGGCAGCAGGAGTAGGGGACGACAGAGGATGAGATGGTTGGATGGCATCACCGACACAATGGACATGGGTTTGGGTGGACTCCGGGAGTTAGTGATGGACAGGGAGGCCTGGCGAGCTGCAGTTTATGCGGTCGCAAAGAGTCAGACATGACTGAGCGACTGCACTGAACTGAATAAACTGAAGTTTAACTATGTATGGAAGACAGAAAAGTGTCAGTCATTCATTCGTGTCTGACTCTTTGTGACGCCACGGCCTGTGGCCCATCAGTGGCCCATCAGAAGAGTGAAAATCAAAGTGCTAGTCACTCAGTCGTGTCCAGCTCTTCGCCACCCCATGGACTGTAGCCCACCAGGCTCCTCGGTCCATGCAACTCTCCAAGCAAGAATACTGGAGTGGGTTGCCATTTCCTTCTCCAGGGGATCTTCCTGATCCAGGGATAGAACCTGGGTCTCCTGCATTGCAGCCAGATTCTTTATTGTCTGAGCCATCAGAGATGCTCTTAACCATATACAGCAGACTGTAATGGCTATTTGTGTAACAAATAGTAAAAATACATATATCACACATAATCTGTTCAACTATTTCACAGCAGTCTAAATACTGCCAAAGAAAAACAAGATTGTGTAAATATTTTCTCTCATAGAAAAAGCTTTTGAAAGTCTTGATTTTGATCTGCTATTGTTTATAGTAACAAGAAACACAGAACAACTGAACTTACCACAACTGGAAACTGGCAGTCTGAGTGGAATCACAAAAGTCAATACCCATTGAAACAGTAATGGATCCCGCAGGCTCAAGAGATTCTAGGAAATAAGATAATTTAGACATGAAAACACAGAGGAAGTGAAAAAGAGGCAAACTAAACACTGAAAACATAGGTAATGTTTGTGGTTTGGTTAAAACAGTCAAATTTAATGATAATTTGTAAGAATAATTTGAAACTAACGGTATTAAAGGAAATTATAAAGTAATTTCACCTCAAGGCTTTCTTTTTCACAACTTAATTCTGCACGTAACTACAATGAACATATTACATCTATTTGTTTCAGAAATATAGCTCATCCTGAGAAATTCCATGTTTTACAACATTGTCTTGATAGGAACTGAAGGTGAGAAGGAAATAAATGTTTTCCCGTTTGGAACATCTGTACCAGACTCTGGGTGTTTTAAGAGATTATGTACTTAAAACTATGGAATATTTACTCTAGATATAAAAAAAATACATTTTCAGCAATGTCCTAAATTTTCACAGGGGAAAAAGTCCAAAATTTAAAGCATGCAAATTAAAGCAAAGTTGGAAGAAGAAATTAACTTGTCCTCAGGTATTACTGAAGATAACTGGCATTATATGAACCAAAACAGTAAGTCTAATTGTATTATTTGAAGAATTACTCAAAGAAAATTTAGTAATAGATTATGTTATCTTGAAAAAACAAATTATAAAATGACATTTTGTAGATGTGTAATTTCTGAACCTTCACCTATCAGCTAATCAAGTGCCGGAAATAACTGCTTCAATGTACAGTACTGTTTGATAATAATAAAACTCAAGATAAAACAATAACATGATTTTACACTGCTTATGACTCCAGAGTCAAAGAGTAATGCTGCACATTAAATAATAAGGGATCTTAAACATTTACCGATTTAGTATAAATATTTGTATATACTCTATATTTAAATAGAAACCATTCACTTTTGATTTCGAATTTGTTTAACGTCTCCAGTGTGACTGTGGTTGTACAGTTAGTTGCATCATTAGATATAACTATATTTTAGCAAGCACACAATGGTCCAGTAGACTGTGATTATCCTAGGGCTTGTGATAGGTATCATTTCCCATTTAATGCTAACCATTACAGAAATCATGGTACAGGTAGGACAAAATAATTCAATAAGCTTAAATTATTAAGAAGTATTTTTATATCTAAGCCTAAATGAAGATTAAGCATTATAAAGAGGTATTTGATGCTGATTTTTAAAGTGTTATTGGTGTGCTGATTCTAGTTGGAATTCCATTTATTTTTAAACCTAACATTTACCAGGAGGGTATGTAAGTACCCCAAAAGCCTTGCTACTTAATCTTTGACAAATAGGCTTTACTATAAATAACTACAATGAGAGTTTTCTTGCATTTCTCCTAAAGTTTACACCTTATAGCTGTGAGTCACACTGTTCAATGCTCTTCTTCACTGAATCCTTGATGCTTTCTTCTGTGCCACAGATATACTGGGCTTTGGTCTTGTTTGCACCTGACACCACATTGGTAGCAAATGCTGTCATCTCCAAAAAACGATGGCACTCGGGACTAGATCTTTCTGTATCACGTATCCTCATACCTCATTTGACCAAGTGACAGTTCTTAGGATGCCTCGATGATGGCACTATTTGACACAGTTTCATAACATCCTCAGTCTTAAGATAATTAACTGCAAACTGAGTGCCATACTAATTCTGGAGGCTAGTTCATGATCAATGTTTTATTAAATGAAAGCTTCAACAGCAGAGGGGCTTCCCTCGTGGCTCAGATGGTAAAGCATCTGCCTGCAATGCGGGAGACCCAGTTCGATCCCTGGGTCGGGAAAATCCCCTGGAGAAGGAAACAACAATCCACTCCAGTACTCTTACCTGGAAAATTCCACGGACTGAGGAGCCTGATAGGCTACAGTCCATGTGGTCACAAACAGTCGGACATGACTGAGCGGACATGAATTCGGACACTTTCAAGAGCAAAGTGATCAGCATAAAATTATTCATATAACAGATTTTTATAATATTTGAAGCCTACTATAATACATTGGAAAAGTTTATTCAGGCAGGGGTCTATAGTTGAATACTGGTTCTGAATCATCACAATATACATGAGAGGGTTATGTAGAAATGGCTGAAAAACACTGGTTCTATTACACCACTATATTAATAACGAAAAATGAAATCAAACAGGATGCTGTCTACTATGACGGGACAGTTGTATAGTAACTAGAGAAATCTTAGCTGAACTCAAATTTGTCAAGTGTTAACATAAAGTCGCTGAATATAGTGCAGAGAGCCTAAGGCTACTCTTTTGGAGGGGGGATGGGGGGTGTGTGTTTTAAATCTCCTGTGTACATGTACCTGATCTTGTACACTCTTGCAAGGAATCCAGTTTCATGCTAAAGGCAGGGCAAAATCCTGATAAAAAAGTTTTCTCATATTACAGAGAAAAAAAGAACAGACTGGTGACAAATAAGAAAGTCACTGGACTCCTTAACATACGTATATGTGCTTATTAAAGAACACAGATATCTTACTTCCCTTATTTCACAAAAATATGAAAATACAGTATTTTTGTTGCATTCTTAGGATGTTTTTGGAGGACTAATTAAGATATATCATACTCTGAACTCTGTTATCTACTGCACGGGAATCTATACTGCATGGGAAAGAACTCTGTATCTTGAGGGTATCCAGTAAATGCCAACAAAATGTATGAAACCCTATGGTCAGGAAATCTGCCTAAGAAAAGAAAGCCTATTACTAGTACTGAGGCAATGATATATATTCATATTTTATTTTGGTGTGAAGGCCATACTCTGAAATTTATTATATTTATTTCTTCTGTTCTACATAGGCCAACAAAAGGTCAACTCATCAACTCATTATGCCAGCTCAAAGAAATGTTAATACTGTTCTACTGTTTTAACCTTTGGATAACATTTTCAACCTTCAGACAATGCATATAACAGTTGCTTGATGCTTCTTAAAGTAACTTTTTAACTAGATAAAAAAAAGCTGGATTGCAAGCAATAAAAAAGAACACAAATTGGGATATTCTTAATTCCTTGGCAATATGTTAACCACAAAATAAATAAGAATCAGCACACTGTATTCTTTAAATGGTGTCTTAATTACCAAATTATTTTTTTAAAATGATATTAAGTGGGTTCTGAAATCAATTTACTTTAACTCTACTTCTCTCTACTTTGGCTGCTACCAAATTTCATCTAAATATTAGGAATTTTTTATATCTTTGTGGAAAAAAATATAACACAAAGGATGACTTTTTTATTGAATGACTCATTAAAATGACAGAGGAGAGAATTCAACAATGTCAAAGAGCTCACTCAGGCAAAGATGGAGAAAGACAGAATAACTATATGATAGGAAATAATGAGTAAAGAAGGCACAGTTACCTGGTCAAAAGGCTTTGCTCACTTAAAGTATTATATAAAAAAGGAACTATGTGGACCTATATGATTGTAACACTTCAAGGATTCAATGACAGAAACCTTATATCACTTTTAATTAAGATCTTTTCTGAAGCTTCTTTCAACTAAATTGTAGGACTGCCTCTACTCACACAAAACCAAAATAGAGCTAAACATTTGAACTACTGTACCATTTTAAAAATTCAAAGCCAGCCATGCAACTGTCACACTTAATGCTAAGAAGGTGTATTTCCTGTAGCAGCTGGGGAGATAGTATGATGTACTGGGCCCTGAGGCAGCCTGGAAGGCACTGGTGCACAGCAGGGGCAGCCCACTTGGCATCAGCTGGGTGTGCAGCAGGTGGGATAAAGCACGGGTACCACCATACTCTTGTGCTTTATCCATGAACAGCGAGATTTCTGGGTTTGTCCTTTAGTGTCAAAGGATGCTGATTTTTAAATGGTGGCAACAGATTAAAACACATGATGTGTGAAAAAAATACCAGTGGGTGTTTCTGCCTTCAGAAACATACTGTGGGCTTTCTGCCATCAGAAAGAGGAAGACAAACAAAGAATTGTTATACACCCTCTCAGTCTTTGCTCCCTTTACATTTCAATCTATAGAATGTGAAGGAAAATGGGGAAGAAAAGATGCAGGGGGTACTATAGCCAAAAGGCAAAGTAAAATCAGGCAGGGAAGGAAGCTGACCAGGAAAGGAGCAGGGTAGGTGATGCAGGTAGGAAAAATGCAAAGCAATTTTGATTCTCCAGAACCATTCTTTCATCAGTACTGGTTATCACCATTGATGGTACCTGATTTGCTAAGGGCAAAGAAATGTACTTATCTTATACGATAAATTTGGTTTAAAAAGGAAAAACTAATGTTGGGTTGGCCAAAAAGTTCGTTCCGGTTCTCCCATGCCATGGTAATGAAAAACCCAAATGAACTTTCTGGCCAACCCAATATAAATTGAGTTTGCTAAAAATGAATAAAATAATATGTATTCTATTTTATTTTAAAAATAAACACATTTAATTATCAAATCTAGTTAAAGCAATAAATGAGAATTAATATTTACCTATTGGATTAAAAACATGCATTTGCATGCCCATAGGAAGCTTTTTTCCCCCTACGTGGATATTTTCTATCTTCTGATCAGTGGTATTATTCAGTGTTATTTGCACGGAGACCATCTTATCACCAAAAATGCAAGGCTGTCTTGGAAAGAAGTAGTGGGCAGCGAGTCCTTTCCCACTCATTCGATGAAGCAGTACATGAGTTTTCCCTGGTACAAAGACAGGAGTACTGACCTATTGCACATTGGAAAAAGAAAGAAAAAGTGAATTAGTGAATATGATTACTAATTCTTAGAAAATATGTAAAAATTCGTAACATTTAACTCCTATTTTCCCTAAAGTATTAAATAAATCACAATAATAGGGTATTGCATAGATAGGTATGAAGTCAGAAATTATAAAAATTTTTCCGTACTCCCCAGGCATATATTAAAATATTTTGACAATCTACATCTAAAAAAGAAGAAAATAATTGCAGTTATATAAATATATATATTTTTAGAGTTTATAAACTTTATTTTCTTCCTAGGTATAATATATTTTGGACATTTTGCCAATTTTCTTTTTATTTTTAATAATTTGTCTTTTGATTTCCTTGGGCTCTCAAACTATAAGGCAGAACTTATATCTGCCTGTAAGTTCATTATAGGCAGATTATAATATCTTTCATTATAGGTAGATATTTATACTTTTATTTCCAATTTTGACTCCTTTAACTTTTTTCATCTTGAATTTCTTTCACTGTAAACTAAAGACCTCCTTTTTAAGTGGTTCCTCCTTTGCTTTAACAATTAAAAGATCTTCCCTGCCTCAAGATTAGTAACTATTCATTTACATTTTCTTCCAGAGCTCTTATGGTTCCAATTTTTCAATTTATGAGGAACTAATTTAGGTAGAGAGTGCCTTGAACTATAAGGAGATCCAACCAGTCCATTCTCAAGGAGATCAGTCCTGGGTGTTCATTGGAAGGAATGATGCTAAAGCTGAAACTCCAATACTTTGGCCACCTCATGCGAAGAGCTGACTCATTGGAAAAGACTCTGATGCTGGGAGGGATTGGGGGCAGGAGGAGAAGAGGATGGCAGAGGATGCGATGGCTGGACGGCATCACTGACTCGACGGACATGAGTTTGGGTGAACTCCGGGAGTTGGTGATGGACAGGGAGGCCTGGCGTGCTGTGATTCATGGGGTTGCAAAGAGTTGGACACGACTGAGCGACTGAACTGAACTGAATTTAGGTGTATCTACTCTATATTTAATCATTTTCCTCCAAATACGTAACATTTGTACATGATTCAATGACTAGCTTTTCCTCAATGATCTGTAAATGCAAACATTCTATTTAGTTGGAGACGTTTTTGAACTTTGATAGAACTGCTAAATCAGTACCATACTGTTTTATTTCTTAAAGGCCCGCAATATGATTCAGTTGTTTGACAAAACAAAGTGTCCTTTATTCCTCCACCCACCCCGCCCCCCTGCCAATATTTTCTTGGCTAATCACCTGTTTCTGTTTCCACTGAACTTTAAACTCTTTGAGCTAAATTCAATTGTGACTGGAATCAAAGGCAGCATATTCAGTAAAAAAAAAAAAAAAAAACCCATCCATTCTAAAATCATAAGGTGGCTGTCTTTCCATTCAAAGCACTGCATGTGATTTGACATAGGAAGGCTTTAAAAAAAAAAAAAAAAACAATTTGTAATTAAACAGGCCCAATCAAGATTTGTTCCTAAAAAGTGTACTCTCCCAAACTAGGTTTCCTATTATAATTTAACCTGCTCAACAGGTTCATTATGCCACTGACATCTGATATATAAAAAGCCTAATAATAATACTAATCATTTAAAATGCATCAACAAAAATCCAAGAGTTAAGTAGGAAAGCAGAAGAGAAGCAGGAATCTGGAGTTATAAGCAGCCAGGAATTAGCACTCTAGACATCATATAAGGCTCTTTGAAGTCAGGCCTTATGTCATTTAAGAGCTGTCAACTTGTCTGAGTTGGTTTATTGAATTCTCTCAATCTAGTTCTGGGACACATGGTCCAATTTGTCTCAAAATTCTGCACCTTTATTATGACAGTTAAAATGATGCTAAAGCAGTGTACAGCAATGGAAGGAAAACAGTGTAACTGTCTTCACTCACCCTTTCCACACAGCCAAATTCAAGAAGCACTCTTTAATGAAGTTAGCATCTAAAAAGGTCCTCCGAAACAATCCTCCACGATAATGCAAAAAAGCCTACGTTTTCTTTCACAGTAAATAGCTCCTAAATGGCATTTAGAGGGTAATAATATAGCTTTTTTTAAACTACAGAGACGGGCTGAATGAGAATGACTGGTTTTTCTAACCTATTTTCTAAGTTCATACAAGTCACATTTCGTGAATCTCCTCTAATATCTTAACTACATAGATGATATTTTGTTCAAGAAAACCAGCAGGTTCCATAAATCCTTTGCCAATTTCCACATGTAATACAATTAATCCTGACAAGAAAACAAGACTTTAGTTCAATGTTTTGTATATCAGATTAGTTACCTATACTCCAGAAGCACAGATATGATCTGCGGGTGCTTATATTCTAAGATGGCTTTTCTGACTTTACAATTGATAAATAATGATTATTTTACTAAATGTTAAAACAACAGTAAAAGGTAAATTAATTAGAGAATAACCTAGGCTGCAGCTGTGAAAATAAGGATTTAAGTTTAAGGATACTTGAAAAATCTGAACAAAACAGACCATCTTTGGCCCACAAGCCAAATATGACCTGCTGCCTGTCTCGTAAAGTTTTACCGGAACACAGCCATTTGCATTCTTTGACATACTGTGGATGGTTGCTCTTCTGCTCTATGGTGGAAGAGCTGAGTACTTCAATGCCTAACATATTTACTATCTGGACCCATTATAGACAAAGTTGGCTGACCCCTGACCTAAGGGCACAATGTCACATCCTTCCTTCTCCAGTTGTTCCCCATATTCTCTCACAGTTCTGCACAGCTTCTAAGGAAAGGCATCAACAAACAGCTTTGCTCCTGAAAATCTTTTCCAGGACGTATAGCAAACAGTCTTTGGAAATGGTTCAGTGCTTCCCCTCTGGCGTGAAGGTTGAACATATTTACCAAAAGACCCTTATAAAAGGTTGGGATCTTTTATGCTAAACATCTTCTTCTCTAAAGCAACACACTGCATGTGCAGTCATATCTAGCATTCATCATGTCACCCTGTGAAAATTGGGGAAGTGGCAAGAACGATGTTCCCCTGGCTACTGCTACTGCTGTGAGTAATAAATTGTCCTTTGCCTTTGACACAGGAGTCTGTGTCTTCTATTAGTAGCCATGAAATTGTCTCAGGCTAATTTGTTAACTGGCAAGTGAGGCACCATCTCATACCCTTCACAGTTCTTTGATACCTATTCATTTCCTTATTTTTTGGTCACTCAACAATTCCCAGATCTACTTACTCCAAAGAGCTAAATTAACACTGAGTAGGACTATCATGTACAGCTGTACAGCTATAACTGCCTGAGACAGGAATATGAGCTAAAAACCTAGCTTATACTCAAGGGCACCTTTACAGAATCTTCACAATGGTACCGCCTGGGCTAATCTAGTGTGCTTTGCTACTGAGAAGCTGACTTTATATAGTAGAAGCTACTTTTTTCTTTTCACTTTCCTTTGTAAAAGTTGATTTTATAACCTGGATAATTATTTCTATGGGTTTCTGATGTCTTACAATGTCTTCTGATGGCTGACAACGAAGTATCAAGTAAGATTTATGACAGACACTGAGGAATCAGAATTCAGTGTTTCAGGATTGCTTTTACCTGGTTGAAAAGTAAAGGCTAGTCTTTCAAAGGCGCTTTCTCCCCAGTGCTCCACCTACAGAGATTATGTCCGGGACTGCCTAACACATCTGACCATCTTCTAAGAATGTTGCCATTCAGTTCCTGACGCAGCTGGCATGTTCTCATGCCAACTCATGATCTGACCACATTAAGGAATGGCTCAGGAATGGATGCCTGGCCCAATGAGTACCTTTTCTAGGATTTTTGGATTTGGCACTTGGGAAGTAGGGTCAATCTCTCTCAATTGGCTAAAAGTCTGAGATTTAAAACTCTAATATCTGTGGCCACATTTCCTGCCGTATTGCTCAGCAAGAAATAAAACAAAGCACAGATGAGAGACAGAGAGCCCTGCTCGTATCTTTGGTTTGGGTGGTTCTTAAAGCTGACATATTCCTACCATTTCTGAAGCATAGTTTTCTGTAAAATACTCTAGGAAGTGGAACCCCCTGCCCCTTTTCTTTGGTTTAAGCCAGTTCAAATTCAGTTTCTGTCATTTAACTCCCCCAACTCTACTACTAATCAGGATTAGTCAGATTTCAGTATGCTAACTGGGGGACTGGGGAATAAAATCATAATGGGAGAATGTACTTTCTCATTCTTTCCCCTAAAGCCCTGGTAGAGATGTTATGGTGAAACTCATACATGGCATCTGATTAGGTTCAACCATATGAGTACCAATTCTGTAGATCAAAGAGTTGAATTAGAGCAAAAATAAAAGCAAGAACAAACAAATGGGACTATGTTAAACTTAACAGTTTTTGCACAGCAAAGGAACTGCTGACAAAATGAAAAGAGAATCTACTGGACAGAAGAAAAGTTTTGTGAATGATATGACCGATAAGGAGTTAATACCCAAAATACATAAACAGCTCATACAATTCAACATCAAAAAAACAAACCACCCAATTAAAAAATGGGCAGGAGATCTGAATAAACATTTCTTCAAAGACAACATACAGATGTCCAGCTGGCACATGAAAAGATACTCAACATCTTTAATTATAAGAGAAATGCTGATTAAAACCACAATGAGATATCACTTCACAACTATCAGAACACACACGTCTTCTCTATCCATTCATCTACTGCTGGACATTTTGGTTGCTTCCAGACCTTGGCTATTGTAAGTATGTTGCTATGAACACTAAAGTGCATGTAGTTTTTCAAATTAGTGTTTTCTTTTTTTGGATATGTACCCAGGAGTGGAATGTAATATGGCAGTTCTATTTTTCGCTTTCTAGGAAACCTTCATGTTATTTTTCACCAATTTACACTCCTACCAACAGTGTAGACGGGTTCCCCTTTCTCCACATCCTCACCAACAATTGTTGTGTTCCACCAATGTAAATTGGTGGAAAATAATATGGAAGTACCTCAAAAAACTAAAAATAGAACTACCATCTGACATTTCACTCCTAGATACATATTCAAAAAAAAAAAAGAAAACACTAATCTGAAAAACTACATGCACTTCAATGTTCTTAACAACATATTTACAATAGCCAAGATCTGGAAGCAACCAAAATGTCTGTCAATAGATGAATGGATAGAGAAGATATGGTGTGTGTATACATACACACACATATACATACAGTGGAATACGACTCAGTCATAAAAAAGAATAAAAATTTTGCCATCTGCAACAACATGGATGGACTTGGAGGGTTTTATGCTAAGTGTAATAAGTCAAACAAAGAAAGACAAATACTATATGTAGAATCTAAAAAAGAAAACATACTAGTGAATATAACAACAAAAAAGTAGACTCACTGGTATAAAGAACAGACTAGTGGTAACCACTGATGAGAGGAAAGGGAGAGGAGAAAGATGGGAGTAGGAAGTTAAGAGGTACAAACGAATAAGTATAAATTAAATAAGCTCCAGGGATATATCATACAACACAGGGAATGCAGCCAACATTTTATAACTACTATTATAAATGGAGCATAACCTTTAAAAACTGATTCATTATACTGTTCATCTGAAACATAAATAATTTTGTACATCAACTATACCTCAAAAAAAAAAAGAGAGGAAAAAAAAAGTGGAATTAGCAATTCTTAAGGTTCAATCTAAAAGTCTGCTTTGGTTCCAGGCTACTCTCTTTAGGGAAGAGGAATTCTTGATGTGCCCATACTACTCACTGAAGTTCTATGTTGAGGCTACAGAGCAAAACCCTGGCTAATAAAGGACTGGTTTGCCCGTCTTTGTTCTCTGACTCTATGTCTCCCATGGGTATCTTGGGGAGAAAGGTGAGCGACCACAACCTCACATCTGGATTACTCCTATAGCCTTTTAGTTGGTCTCCTTGCTCCTATTCTTGCATCCTACAGAGCACATAATGAAAACAGAAGACAGTAAAAATCAGTTAAAATAAAGTTACATCACATCGCCTCTCTGTTCAAAACCCTTCAGTGGCTCCCAATTTCATTGAAAATGAGACCTAAAAACTCTGATAAAGGCCGATAAGGCCCCATATGGCCTGGCCCCACTGTGTTTCTTTGACCTCGTTTCCTGTTACTTTTGAACCCACAACTCCCTTCACTCCAGCCACCCTGACACCCTTCCTACTCCTTGCACACACCAGTAAGCCTCCCACCCAGGGCCTTGGCACTGGATGCCTCCTCCTGGAATGCACTATCTCCAAATACTCACATGGCTCGGTGTCAATATACCTTTGCTCAAGTGTTTCCTTCTTAACGAGGTTAACCCATTTGCATCTCTTCCTTCTGATTCCCCTTTCTTCTTTCTCCATAGTCACTTAATACCTTCTTGGATACAATACACATGATCACATAATTTGCTTATTTGCTATGTTTATTATCTGTCTCTCCATTTATTCCTTGATTTTATGTTCAATTTATAAAACACAACTGTATCCATTTTTAGAACTCAAAGTATAATTCTTCTACTTTAATTTAGTCTACAGAGATCTACAGATAATATACTACTAGCATTGGTCATAACTACTTAACAGATGCTGAGTGCTCAACACTCTTCCTAAAAATATTACGGTCTTTCAAGGAGCTTACGGTGTTGATACCCTAAAAACATTACGGTCTTTCAAGGAGCTTACGGTGTTGATACCCTAAAAATATTACGGTCTTTCAAGGAGCTTATGGTGTTGATAAGTGAAGATTATCAATATTAATATTTGTTGGTTTTAGGATATGACTTGACCAAAAATTTCCTAGTGCATATAATTATGCACAAATGAAAAATACCATATTTCTTAAAGGTACACACAAAGAACAATTTAATAATTAGAAGGATTTCTATGATACAAACACTAATTCTTAAAGTATCCAGTTCAGGTAAAAGCATTATTTTCCATTAAATATTGAAACTTGTATAAAGAGGATACTATGAAAGACAATATTTTTAAAGTTTTGATTTAATTATTTAATTGCCAATGTTCAAAGAATTAAAAATTTAGCTAAAGCAAATGATTTGGGTTATCTTCACTATGATTCCTGAGAAGGTAATTAGCTCAGTAACTGTAATAACTCTAAAATATAAAGCCGCCTTCTAGAGTTAACAGAACAAAAAGCATCAAGTAACAGTGAGATAATCCTCACAAATCTTTACACAGCATATGTTTAAATAATAAAAGTCATTTGTGTACCTTTAGATGGTTTATGAAAATAACCAATCAATTCTGCAGACACAACATTATTTCTAAAGGAAATCTATGTGACTCATGATGCCTGTAGATACACAGAGACAAACCACACATATTTTATCAGTTTATTACAGTAAGCAAATAAGCGTGGAATGAGAGTGCTCATAACTGTCTACTTAGCGCTTACTGAAACATTTATAAGAGCTGTTATCTTCCTAATAACAGACAGACAGCGTGCAATTTTAGAGAGGAGAAAAGCTTCATATTTTTTAACACTTCACTAAAAAGTAACTGAAGAGTGTAAAATGAAAAATACTCTGTGCAGTTAGCTGGTAATGGACCATATTATCAACTCAAGTTAGATTTATAGGATACAAACTAGTCACTAATAGTTATTTTATGACATAGCATGTCTGCTTTTTTTTTGAGATTATTAAGATTAAAGTTGTAAAACTTCTTTCAAAATGATTGAATTATAAAATTTAAATGAGAATTGAAAATAAAACAGGGAGTATCAAGTAAGTGCCTAAGAATAAACCTTGTTCAACATCTGCGTTACTATTTCAGAGATGACACTTCCACATAAAGCTTTATGAAAACAATGCCTTCTAGTCTTTTGCTTTAATCCACATTCAGGCACTTAATCGTTTTTAAATATTATCAATCTACTCTGTTTTTGGACTTCAAAAATATAAAGGTCTATAGTACATAAAATACTTTCTTTGTATCTAATTTTGTTTGGTTTATTTTATGGCAGTACATATTTAGGTATATGATTTATAAAAAAAAGACCAGAAAACAGTTGTAAATAAAGATGCAGTTTCATCTTTAAAATTAGCACTTTTTAAACCAGTGTAAATCTCAAGTGGTAAGAACCGTAATGCAGAAAGCTAGAGTATTGCTTTAGTAGCCCAGTAAACTGTAGAAAGTGAGCCCACTTTAATATTTAGTATCGGGTCCAGGTGGCAGAGTAGTAAAGAATCTGCCTGCCGATGCAAGAGCTATAAGGGTTCGATCCCTGGGTCGGGAAGATCTCCTAAGGAAACAGCAACCTATTCCAATATTCTTGCCTGGAAAATTTCATGGACAGAGGGGCTTAGCAGGCTATATCGTTCAGGGAGTCACAAAGACCCCACATGACAGAATACACACACACTCACACACCTAGTAGTTGTTTAGTTGCTAAGTTGGGTTTGACCCTTTTGCGACTCCATGGACTGAAACTTGCCAGGCTTCTCTGTCCATGGGATTTTCCAGGTAAGAATCCTGGAGTGGTTCTCATTTCCTTCTCCAAGGGATCTTAATGAACCAGGGATCAAAATGGTGTCTTCTTCACTGACAGGTGAATTCTTTATCATGAGCCACCAGGGAAGCCCCTTAGCACCTAGTACAGGATTTAAAAAAGCAAATGGCAGTACACCTATGGCTGATTCATGTTGACATCTGGCAGAAACCAACAAAATTCTGTAAAGCCATTATCCTTCAATTTAAAAAAAAAAGCAAAGGGCAAATTTGTTTAACTGTTAGCTAGAACAGTATTCTAGAAAGTATCAATGATTGCACTAATTACTCTTATTTTAGTCATCAGTATATTCACCTCTCATTTTGGTAACAAATAAAAGTGTATTTGCAGAAACAGCTGAGTACATTATCAACAAACATTTAGTGAGAACCTTACTTCACGCATGGTGTTAAGCAGGCTCCAGCAAACTTGGCCTATCAATCAAAACTAGTCCACTGCTTTTGTGTAGTCTGTGAGCTAAGAATGGTTTTTACGTTTTTAAATGTTTGAAAAAATAAAAAGAAATAACATTTTGTGACACTAAAATGATAAGAAATTAAAATTCAATGTCCACGAAGTTTTACTGGGACACTGCCACATTTCATTCATTTCTATATTGTCTCTGGCTGCTTTGCCACAGTGGCACAGTTGAATGGCTGTGGTCTGCAAAGTTGGAAACATTTACTCTCTGGCCCTTTACAAAATGTTCACTGACTCCCATATAGGATGTGTTCTGTTTTCACAGCTGTTGAGAGGAAGGTAAAATCAGTTTATAATAATATCCTATTCTTTCCTCTCCCCAAAGGAAAACTTATAATCCTCACTGTCAATATTCTACTTTTTAATAAATCTGAAATCCAGAATGATGTGTATATACTTTTATATAGTTGTATATATTATATATTCCACTTTCATAGAGGAATAGTTCCAAAACTATGGATACAGATATGTTATACTATTCTACTATTTTTTTTTCATATATTTTTTTTTTGTATTTCCTTTCGGACTTCTGACTTAAAGTGAAGTGAAAGTGAAGTCACTCAGTTGTGTCCAACTCTTTGCAACCCCATGGACTGTAGGGTGCTAATAAAACCAAAATAAGCTGGATTCCAAAGTGTTTAGCATAAACCTTCCAATAATGGGCTACAATAAATTTCGTCAGAACCAGAGCATATTACACAAGAACAGAACAATTTTGTGTGGTTATCTGACAAATATGATAATCATATGATCTTAGCAGTTCACCTGCTTTCTGACAATATCAATGACATCATATGAAAAAAGAAAATGGTAGACCCTCTTCCTTTTGAACCAAGCTCAGAACTGAACTATGGCATTGTGTTTGACATCCTTATTTCCCTCCAACAACTACTTGAGAAGTCTGATGTCTTTTGTATTCATTTTCTTCTTTTCTGCTGTCTACCACCAGCTTAGTTCAAGTCCATCAGTGACACTTAAAACATTAAAAAAATTTTAAATTTGAAATGGCAAAAGAAGTGCAGTTTATTGAAAACAATTTCAAACAGTATGGAAATCTTTAATCGTAATTAATGATTTGCTGTACCTCCCAAGTCTTTGCTCGCCTCTTATTTCTGCTTGCTCATTCAAATTGGCCTCCCTGTCTCTTGACTCTTCCCTCTGCAACCTGTACCACAGACTGTCGTAGACTGTACCTCCCTTATACACTCAGTGAGGAAGTGGGTAAAAAGTGTTGAGCTTTGAAGCCAGATAGATGAGTTGAACCTCTGGCTCTGCAACTTACTAAGCCTATGACACTAAAAAAGTTACTCATACTCTAGAGACCTCAATTTTCACATCTGTGAAATGGGGAAACTACCATCTATCTTTCAGGGTTGCAAATCTAGGCTAAATATTGGAGGAGTGAAGGGCCTGAAGGTGTTAACATGATAGGCACACGTATGGGAGTAAGACATAACTTCAGAGCTGAAATAAAAGAGTATCTGGATGAAATTCTGTACAGGTCAAAATCTGGAATGGAACAGATCAGAGAGTCTGTGAGGTTACATATGTCACAGGTTGATAGTATACACAGTGAGATCTTCCTGGGAGACGTGGGGCTGGAGAGATTATGTGAAAGACACCAAGATCTTCATGAATGGAGGCAAGTGATGAACAGATCCCAAGACGAGAATAACAAGGGAAGGAAGAGGGTGTAAGATGATGGAATGGGCCTCAGAAGAGGAAGGAACATAAGGATGGAAAGGGAATGGCCAAATGCAACATCTGGGCGCTCACACAAGCCATCTTGCTGTTAATAATGATTTTGTCAAAGAATTCTAGAGAATTCTGAGTGAGGTCATGCTGAGAATATCTACTATAGGACAGCAAGATCCAAAGGGAGACCCTAAGGGGGAAAGCCAGGCTTTATAATAGTACTTTATCAAAGTATGTGAGGGGAGTGGTAGCTGTTCCACACATTAATTTCACAAATGAAATTAGGGGCCAGCAGCATCTAAAAACTGGCCATGCTGCTTGCACTGAAATGAACTGTAACTTAGGAGGCAGAGGGATGGGGATGTCATCTAGATGAAGTCCGCGAGGAAGGAAAACAAGGATGTCTTAGTTGATGTACAAACTGGAAAGGCACTTTTATTACTGCTCTTTTCAAGTAGCAGGTCTCTGCAGGCACACATTCTTTGAATCTAACAAAGAAGAAAAGGATCCTTTTTACATCAGAGATGCCAATTGGACAAACTATAAGTTGCTGAGGAATTCCTGATGTAGGGCAAGTTTGGGGAAATGGGTTCTCTGAGAGCAAAGAACTAGGTAGCTAGCTCTGTCTGTCACACACATACACTTTTTCCTGATCTGTGTACAAATATTGGGTTAGCCAAAAGTTTGTTCAGGTTTTCCTGCAAGATGTTATAGAAAAACCCAAACAAACTTTTTTGCCAAGCCTATGTTTTACATCGGAGAAGGCAATAGCATCCCACTCCAGTACTCTTGCCTGGAAAATCCCATGGACGGAGGACCCGGTTAGGCTGCAATCCATGGGGTCGCTAAGAGTCAGACACGACTGAGCGACTTCACTTTCACTTTTCACTTTCATGCACTGGAGAAGGAAATGGCAACCCACTCCAGTGTTCTTGCCTGGAGAATCCCAGGGATGGGGGAGCCTGGTGGGCTGCTGTCTATGGGGTCGCACAGAGTTGGACACGACTGAAGTGACGTAGCATAGCATAGCATGTTTTATATTCTCCAGTGAGGAGGTAGGTAGGGACGACACAGGAAACCCAAAAACCTCTGGAGTCCACGTCTGTGACAACAAAGCCTCTGATGAGAGAGACCGTGGGTTATGACACGGGACCCTTAGAGTCTCTGGAGTCCATGTCTGTGGCAGCAAAGCCTCTGATGATCCACCTTTATGTTCAGTAAAGTCAAATGAGGATGAATTTTTCTGGCTGAAGACCGAGGAGCGGGGCCTCAGTGCCTGTATCTGCACCAGCCCAAGTTCTCAGGCTACCCCTATGTTTGGCATAGGAAACCCTTCTCTTCAGAAGCAAGAAAGGCTATGGTACCCTTCTTGTCAGGTAGAGTTACTGGTGGCAGTGGTAAGAAAGAAAACATTAAATTTTAGCAGAACTTAAAAGTTATTGATGAGAAGAAACTTATTAACTTCTCTGAGCCAGAATTTGTAAAATAAAGGGTGCTATGTGCCCTGTGCTCAGTCATGTCCCACTCCGTGTGGCCCGCCAGGCTCCTCTGTCCATGGGAACTCTCCAGGCAAGAATACTGCAGGGGCGGCCAATTCCTCCTCCAGGGGATCTTCCCCACACAGGGATCAAACCTGCGGCCCCTGTGTCTCCTGCACTGCAGGCGGATTCTTTACCCATTGAGCCATCGGGGAAGAAAATAAACGGTAATGCTACTTTATTTGTAGGACTGTTTTATAAGGATTCAGTGAGATACTACATATGAAAGTGTTTTGGAGCTGAAAGTACTCGTCTTTCGTTATCATTAAAGACAATGTTTATTA
The DNA here is from genome assembly GCF_027580195.1 of Bos mutus. Taxonomy (NCBI): domain Eukaryota; kingdom Metazoa; phylum Chordata; class Mammalia; order Artiodactyla; family Bovidae; genus Bos; species Bos mutus. The sequence continues at coordinate 8,705,164 of NC_091626.1, forward strand.
GCAAAAGGAAAAAAACGCTGGCAGAACAAAGATCAGAATTTACCACTTTTAACTGTCATTTCTGTTAAGCAATAAATAATCTATGATTCTTTAGCTTTCTCAATAACCAGAAAGTATTCCTTGTGATAAAGGGAAATAAAGGTCAGTCCTGAAAGCTAGTGGGGAAACTTCTTCTTCAGAGAACTACAGGAAGTGGGAGCAACCAGCATTTATGATTTCTTTCAAAGATTGATGATAACGGAGGGAATCTTATGATCTTAATTATGAATCAGTATCCTTAGTCAGCAGAATAACTTTCAGAAGCAAATCAATAAAAGGAGACTAGATTTTTAAATTATCAGTTATATAATAAACTAGATACCTTAAAATGAATTTCAAGCGATAATTTCCTAAGCACACAAAATTTATGATGTGGTGCACAATCTCAGAAAAGTCTGAATGCCCTAACATCATAGGAAGACTACTACACTTTGAGATATTTATACTTCTTTACTTCATCAGAAGTACCGTATTAATAAGACTCCCACCATCTACCATCAGTACTGAAATTACAGAAGTCCACTTTTATGCTAATTATGAAGAATTAACTCTCAGTGTTTGCACATGTTGAAAACAGCAATGGAGAATATCACTTAAAAAGAAAGTAGTAAAGGTAGCCAGAGGCACTGGATGGGGCACTAGATCAAACTGTTAGGACTGGGGTTACGGCTTCAACCTCAGCCACACGTTAGCAGTGAGAACTTAGCTAAATCACAACCTCACTTAGTTTCTGCTTTTCTCTTCTGTAAAATGGGGCTAATTATACATATCCTGTCTACTCTCTGAGCTGTTCTCAGGATAACAGGAGATTGTATATGTGAAATTGATTTTTAAACTGTTCAATAAAAGGCATTACTGGGATTATTAGTAAATTGAGTTTTCAGTCAACGTTAAAAGATCAATCTGTCTGATAACATAGGGTCTTGAGGTTAAAAGTACATATCAAAAAACTGAATCACCATTGGAAAAGGGCTTTTAAAACAATATTGCTGTATTTATTGAAAGTACCATCCAAAGGCCTTTAAAAAAGTAATCCCTTCCCCCACATCCTTTTTTTGTTGTTGTTAGTTGTGGGTGACGAGGACTGTTCTCTAAAAGGTTTCTAAATGATGTTGATATTAAAAAATATAGTATCACCATTTAACAGCCTTTTAAAGAGCAGGCCCTAGCCTGGTCTTTGTTAACAACTGAGGGAGAAGGGACTATTTTTTCAAAGGCTTTTAGAGGATGTTGTTAAAAGAATATATAGTGACATCATTTAAAAGCCTTTTAAATAATAGTTCTCCTTCCTTCCCAATTGTAATGTCCTTGCCTTTCATTTGTTTTGTACTACAAACTGAAAATGGACAAGCCAACGTATTATTGGCTATGGCAGGCATTTGCTGGATGGAGGATGATGCATTGCTTTAAAAAACGTTGATGTTCAGGAATAAATGCAGCTCTTTGAGAACATGGCACAGAACACTGTACTCTGAGCACGGTTCTATACTGGCCACCCACCTTTTCATTGAGTCATGGCACCCTTTGCTTGTTTTCTCTTAGAGTTTCCTAAAGAAGAGACCATGCAAACAGGAAAGGAGTCATAACTAAGCCATTACAAGAGTTCCAGCAACATAAATGTTATCCTACTGCCCACTGATACTTAAGTTAATTCTCCCACCCAACTTACAGCAAAATCTAACTCCTATTCTGCTATTGTATTAAATTATTTCTCCCCTGCTGCTGCTGCTAAGTCACTTCAGTCGTTTTTGACTCTGTGTGACCCCATAGACGGCAGCCCACCAGGCTCCCCTATCCCTGGGATTGTCCAGGCAAGAACACTGGAGTGGGTTGCCATTTCCTTCTCCAAGGCATGAAAGTGAAAAGTGAAAGTGACGCTCAGTGCTGTCCGACTCTTCGTGACCCCCATGGACTGCAGCCCACGAGGCTCCTCTGTCCATGGGATTTTCCAGGGAAGAGTACTGGAGTGGGGTTCCATTGCCTTCTCCTTATTTCTCCCCACTATCCCTCTAATTTTAGACTCTACTTCACCAGGAGACAGCAGTGGACATTTAAAGAGTTCCTTTCCTTATTTAGCTCTCAGGGAGAGGAAAAACTAACTCAACTATTTGGTTCAAAGCACAGTCAGTAAGCTTTGAGATAGGTTAGCTTTTATTATCTTTCACCTAACATACCAAAGAAAAAGTATTAGCCCCAGGGGTATCACCATAAAATAGGAAAAAACTTTTAATTTCCTATGCTGCATTTTTTTCATAAGTGTCCTTTCATTTTAAAAACAGAAATTCCTACAACACTTTGATGAAAAAAATAAACCTTTAAAAAACCTAAGCAGAGTCCTCCAAACACACTGCACTTTAGTTCTAAATTTCAGGGTATCCCTATTTTTTGCCAGTCTTGCACAAAGAACTCACTTGTTAGTTCTATGATTTGCTTAAATAATTTTTACTTATGCTTTACTCTAATAAATCATATGACTTAATTAAATATCAAATATTAACCATAATACAATGTTCAGCTCAAGTTCCAACTGATCTATTCAACTGCTCCTGACCAAATCCAGTCCATAAGTGATTTGAGTCACATTCCATTTTGACATTCTTTATAACTTGATTTTCATATGATTATTTAACTTTATAACTTTAATAAGACTACTTAAGTTTATTCTTATGAACCATGTAAGCAGAAAAATGCTGTCGAGAGAAGAATTTCTTTGCATGATTTAAAAAAATATAACTTTAGAATTCTGTTGTCTTAACAGCATGATTTTTTTCTGCCTATGTGATAATACTTACGTTTTAAAATGTCTTAAAATTTCTGCATAAACAGTCATGTCATTTGAGACCTGCTTCCATTATCTATTGAGATAAATCAATGTTTCACTGAGAAATGCTAATATAATAGATTCTAATAAAAGAAAATTGGTGGAAACTTTGAAATAAAAATTCTGACTTAAGCATCAAAAAGACAGCAACAGGAAAATACAGATGTATAAAATTTAATTTGATATGATTGATTTGAAAAATTTCAAATTTCTCTTAATTTGAGTGCTCCTGGGTGACTGCAGCCATGAAATTAAAAGATGCTTGCTCCTTGGAAGAAAAGTTAAACAGCGTATTAACCAACCTAAACAGAATATTAAAAAGCAGAGACATTACTTTGCCAACAAAGGTCTGTCTAGTCAAAGCTATGGTTTTTCCAGTAGTCATGTATGGATCTTAGAGTTGAACTATAAAGAAAGCTGAGCATTTGCTTTTGAATTGTGGTGTTGGAGAAGACTCTTGAGAGTCCCTTGGATGGCAAGGAGATCCAACCAGTCCATCCTAAAGGAAATCAGTCCTGAATATTCATTGGAAGGACTGATGCTGAAGCTGAAACTGCAATACTTTGGCCACTTGATGTTAAGAAAACTGACTGATTAGAAAATACCCTGCTGCTGGGAAAGACCGAAGGCAGGAGGACAATGGGATGACAGAGGATGAGATGGTTGTATGGCATCAATGACTCAATGGACATGAGTTTGAGTAAACTCCGGGAATTGGCGATGGACAGGGAGGCCTGGTGTGCTATAGTCCATGGGGTCGCAAAGAGCTGGACATGACAGAGCGACTGAACTGAACTGACCAGAGTTAAGTAAAACCGCCATAAATAAGAATTGCTTGGTTAGGTAGCTGGCCATAATCCCCACAGGAGGGCTCCATTTGAATTTTAGGAATAGTGAGTGATCACCATCAACATCAAGATCTGGGAGTACAAGCTTATCTGCGGTGTTAGGCTTTGGCTCTCCATCAGAACGCCCTCCATAATGCCATGGCCTTACCCTTCCACTCTTCCACAATTTGAAAGATGAGGAATGAATATCTGAGTAATCTTCTTCTCCCCAAAGGTGCTATACATGAGGTGATACACAGATAATGGATCCCCAAAGGGATGTGAGTCTCCCCCACACAATCTATAAATATGTAATGATGCATGGCAGGGGAGAATTAAGATGGCTAAACAGCTGATTTTGAGATGAGATTTTCCTGGGTTGTCTATGTGGGCTACCATAACTGTATGGATCCCGTAAGGGAAAGCAGGAAGCAGGAGAGTCAGTATTATAGGGATGGGGTATAAAGACAACTCAGTCATTGATGGCTCTGAAGACGTAACAGGCTATGAGCTGAGGAATGTGGGCAGCCTCTAAAAGCTGGAAAGGCAAGGAAAAGAATTTTCCCTTAGAACTTCCAGAAGAAAACACAGCTGTACTAACACCTTGATTTTGGCTTGGTAAGACCCATTTTGGACTTTGACTTCCAGAATTGTAAGATAATAAATTTGCATTTGTTATACACCACTAAATTGGTCGCAATGTAGCAGTAATAGGAAACTAATAAAGTAATTATGATATCTATTTGGAAACTACTGTTCTAAATTCTTATGTTACAAAACCCACCTGTGGAGTCTATGGTATATTTATTTGCATATATCTTTCAATGGCTGATGTGTGATCTGAGAGGCATCAAAAAATTCTGCTTTCCCTATCGTATTTTCCCATTGGACTTAAGAGCCAACTAGCATAGACATTAATTAATTTGAGTAGTTTTCAAACCCGATAGTTACTTGTCAGAATCATCTGGAGGACTGGTTTATAAGAAATTCACCTCTACTAAGAGTCTTTCTATATTTTTAATGACTTTCACCCATTTGGTTGTTTATAGGTGCTGAGAACCACCAAAGGCTCTAATTTAATGCTCTGAATATTATCTGAGACTACTTCTTAACACTCTTTGGTTAGTATGTGTTAGTTTTTCTCATTAAA